>NC_056440.1:66934363-67153911 GCF_018296145.1 Oncorhynchus tshawytscha | reverse complement strand
ATCAGCTGATACCTCAAAGTGCTGTACAGAAATCCAGCCTAAAACCCCAAACAGCAACCAATGCAGGTGTAGAAGCACGGTGGCTAGGAAAAACTCCTAGAAAGGCCAAAACCTAGGAAGAAACCTAGAGAGGAACCAGGCTATGTGGGGTGGCCAGTCCTCTTCTGGCTGTGCCGGGTGGAGATTATAACAGAACATGGCCAAGATGTTCAAATGTTCATAAATGACCAGCATGGTCGTATAATAATAAGGCAGAACAGTTGAAACTGGAGCAGCAGCACGGTCAGATGGACTAGGGACAGCAAGGAGTCATCATGTCAGGTAGTCCTGGGGCATGGTCCTAGGGCTCAGGTCCTCCGAGAGAGAGAAAGAAAGAGAGAATTAGAGAGCATATGTGGGGTGGCCAGTCCTCTTCTGGCTGTGCCGGGTGGAGATTATAACAGAACATGGCCAAGATGTTCAAATGTTCATAAATGACCAGCATGGTCGTATAATAATAAGGCAGAACAGTTGAAACTGGAGCAGCAGCACAGTCAGATGGACTAGGGACAGCAAGGAGTCATCATGTCAGGTAGTCCTGGGGCATGGTCCTAGGGCTCAGGTCCTCCGAGAGATAGAAAGAAAGAGAGAAGCAGAGAATTAGAGAACGCACACTTAGATTCACACAGGACACCGAATAGGACAGGAGAAGTACTCCAGATATAACAAACTGACCCTAGCCCCCGACACATAAACTACTGCAGCATAAATACTGGAGGCTGAGACAGGAGGGGTCAGGAGACACTGTGGCAGCTCCATCCCCCAGCTTCTAGCCCTCCACTTGAGTGATTCCTGCCTGTATTTATTTTCTCTGTGACTGACTTCTTTTTGTGTGTAGTCATTGAAGCCATGTGGCCTGGTGAGCACCTCCTCAGGGCTGTTGGCTGTTTGAAGGTAAAGAGTCCCACAGGAGGCAGTGTGTTTCCTCAGTTGATGATAGCGCTCTGCTGTGAGGCTGTAGCCTGAATTCATGGGCCTATTGTTCCTCTGCTGCGTCACTGCCTTGCAGAGCTGAGCTGGTGGGGAGGGAGCCTACTTTGCCAAAATGCATGCAAGGCTTTGGGGATTCCAACAAATACCCCCAGGAGTGTGGAGTAGAGGGTCAGTGTGCTCAAGACTGTGATGTACCTCAGCTTTAAGACCAGAGGTAGAAAGCTAACTCGCTCACACCGAGACTTAGGAAATATGTGGTTTCTCCACTCAATAGGTTGTTTTGTGTTGGTACATTGCTTTTCAACATCCAACAGAGTAGGGAGTACTGGCAAGTACAGGCAAAGTATTTAACATGGACTTACTCTCCTGTGGCGTAGTCTGCTCAGGTTGCAAGTGGCACTGGTCACTCTCCCTCCAGCAGGATCTGACCTCAGCTCTGACATTCAAAGCCCAGTCATTTGCCTGTGATTTTCCTCCAGCCCGACCAGGCAGCATGATTCCCCAAGGTCTGGCTTTCGTCCAAGAGTTAAAAGAAGCACTATGCTCAATGTCAGTGTTTTGTCCTACTATAATGAGTTTCTGAAGGGTCTTTTGATATTATAATCACTCTGGGTTGGCCTCATATCAACCATTTAAGATCAGAATAGAGTACTGTGTGTGGAATTTGACATTGTGTCATCCCACTCCCTTCTTTTGAAGCCACTGGCCTTCTGGCGAAGTGCTAAACTGTAATAATGCCACATTCTGGGGAGGCTTGGAGTTTTGTGACAGTAAATGTTAATTCTCTGGTTCCATTTTTTTGACACAAAGGGCCAGTGTCCCTCAAAGCTCTACTGTGACTGCCTTCTCACTGCACTGGCCTATTTAATTCTCTATTAAAGCCAAACACCCCTGAAATCCTATCATTTGGCAATAGAGACTCCATTTAAAAAGGTTTCTGTTTCCATGTCCCGAAGGACAAGACAAGATTTGATTGCTGGCATCTTATGGTGACTGGAGAGATGCCAGTGCTCCTCAAGCAGCAAGTTTTAATTTCCACTGCAAGCTTTTCTCCCAAGCCATCACAAACCTGTCTTTACTAGGCAGACACTAGTCTATGTGCCTTTTGTTGGAGAGCGTCTCTATTGTAATGCATACCTTCTTGCTGGTGAAACAAACTAAGGCTTATTCATTGCCGGAGAAAAGCTTGAGTGACCTGTGATGCTATTCACTTTCCTTGAAGACAGAATACATGGTGTTGAATACCATTAACTTGATATCACACAGGATATGACCTGTTCCTGGAAGGACCTTGGTCATCTTTGTGCTTCTATTTAGTCCCGATTGCCTATCTCGACTTCCCCTCTTATACCATATTTACTTTTCCCTCAGGGAGAACACATGAATGGAAGTCATTTGAAAACAGGACCATAAAACTATGAGGCCACATCAACCTTGGCTCACAGTACCCTCTAACTAAGGTAGACTGAAGTAAATAATTATAAAGGATGTGGTGTTGAGCGTTGATTTTATTCACTTGTGGTTGTGGCCAGTATGTGTCTGTTTGAACGATGTCACCACCCGTGTGTTGTTACAGCTGGGGTAGAGGGATATCCTGTGTTTTTCTGCATCCTGGCCTAGGTCCTGGATTATGTAGGGGGAACACTCTGCCCTTCGGCTCCTAACTAAAGCCTTTCTGTCAGGGATGCTGCTGGGACATTATAGCAACTTGACAATGTGTCAGCTCAATCAAAGAAGTGTTGCTTTGTACCTTTCCCAAGGCCATGGTAGAGCAGAGGGAGCAGAACACTGTGCTCCATTATAGTTACTTATTTTTGATATACTGCAATCTTGCACTGTGAGTGTTACTGTCTGAAATAGGTATTATTTATAAAACCTTGTGAATGCTGTATGCCCACAACAGTGCACTCATATAAAAGGTTGAGTTCAGTGTTATGAATGCATGTGATAGTAAACACATAAAATGTGTTTAGGGGTGTGCCAGGACTTTTACTTTAATCTCTGTAGTATAGATGACACCAGTTTGTCTGTGATAACCAATCAGAGGGTATGCTACTCACTGACAAGGGCATGAGTACACCACAATCTTTATTTTCAGGATTTGTTGAAAGATTAACATTTTGATTCAGTTAAAAGTCAGAATATACTATTTTGATGCATTGTGGAAGTCACAACTTCCGCCGAAGTTGGTGCCTCTCCTTGTTCGGGCGGCGTTCGGTGGTCGACGTCACCGGCTTTCTAGCCGCCACCGATCTACGTTTCTTTTTCCATTTGTTTTGTCTTGATTTAACACACCTGGTTTCCATTACGTTATAATGTATTCCCTATTTAACCCTCTGGTTCCCTCATGGTTTGGTATGTGTTTGTTCTTTGTTAAGTAGTTGCTCTGTTGTGTCGAGCTGGAATATTTTTCCCTGTATGGTATTTGTTTGTGATTTTCCAAGTAAAGTATGTTATTACTGAGTTCTGTGTCCTGCGCCTGACTCCGTCCTACCTGCTACACACTGACTCTTGACAGTGGATCTAGAATGGATTAACACTCTTGTCATTTTAAAAAGGGATATGTATGTGCCTATAAATGTGAATAAAGTGGGGATCTGCTGGATGTGGGATTACCCCTCCATTGCTTGTTCCCTGGGCTCAAAAGCAGATTCAGCAGGGGTTTGTGTGTGTTCCCAGCAACCTGAAAGCACCCTGTAAAAGCTCAGAGCTCGCACACTGGGCCATGCATACTTCACTGCATTGTTAGTGCCACTCTTTTTACTGGCCGCACAATGGTAGTTAATGCCTGACTATAGACACACAGTTTAAGAGTACACAAGAGAGCCCTTGAAATTAAACTCTCCAATTGTTAATTTTAAGGCTTTGTAAAAGTCTGAGCGAGTAAAAAATGACAAACACAAGGAACAATGATCACCAGGGCACCCTGTGAATTTCCACCACCCATGGGTCTTTCTCCCCCTCACCCTCTGAGTGGTAGTGCCCAGACTGGACTCTCAAAGAACCCAGGATGGGAAATGGGACAGTGAAAGAGGGGGTGAGGGGATGTTTGTATAAGAAAAAAAACTGAGAACTCAATGAGTCTACATTTTCTGTATGCTCCCCTCCCCCTCAACCTGCCCTCTACCCACAGCCCCAGTTGATTAGTTTGAATACAGAGATGATACTACAATCTTCACATAATCTAGCTAAGTAGGTGAAGTGACATGTAAAACAGTGAGGTTTTTCACAAGCTTCTACCCCCTGCTGTCCTTGGATTCTGTACAGTCCTAGACAGGTGAAAGATGTTTGGGATATGCCCAATGTGGCTACCCTGGGGCGGCAGGCTTTGGTTGTAATATTTATGTGGCAGGTAATCTAGTGGTTAGAGCGTTGGACTAGTAACCGAAAGGGTGCAAGTTCGAATCCCCGAGCTGACAAGGTACAAATCTGTTGTTCTGCCCCTGAACAGGCAGTTAACCCACTGTTCCTAGGCCATCATTGAAAATAAGAATTTGTTCTTAACTGACTTGCCTGGTTAAATAAAGATAAAAAATGTTTTGAAAAATATGACACTGCCTTCATTTACACATTTTAAGCACTTTTTTTTGTGTGAGAATATCCTGGTCTGGGATGTAGGTAATTCCAGTGACACCTGCATATCAGTCAGTCAGTCTGTACTTGTGCCCCAGCTGACCCATGCAGGGATAAGGGTGTCGGGGAGGGGAACAGGCCCAACAGACCTCAGTGGGTCCTGGAGGTGGGGTGGTTAATGATCTGTCTTCTATGCTCTCCCCTCCACTGGGTGACCTTAACCCCTCGCCTACCACCCTCCGCTCAAACACTGGAACACCAAGCCTCAGTGACCAATGAGGGTCCTCCAACTCACCCAGTGGTGAGGGGATGATTGAGGGGGCGAGGTGGTCGGACTTTGGACTCTTTCAGCTCTGTGAACAGATAATGAGTCACTAAGGGACCATAGTACAGTGGTTCTAATGACAGAAGAGGGGATTCAAACACATTCCCAAGCACTAAGTCAGATTCCTTTTAAGACACCCATTTAGTAAGACATCTGTATCTAACTAAACCTATGACTGATAATCACAGGACTTGTAATTGAAGTAGTTTCATGACATTAGCTGTCTGCTATTTATCATGCTGTTTCGTTAGTGAATGTTTTTTCACTCTCCACTGGGTGAGTCAGCGTTGGTGCTCACCTGGAGCACAGTGTGTGTGTGTGTGTGTGTGTGTGTGTGTGTGTGTGTGTGTGTGTGTGTGTGTGTGTGTGTGTGTGTGTGTGTGTGTGTGTGTGTGTGTGTGTGTGTGTGTGTGTGTGTGTGTGTGTGTGTGTGTGTGTGTGTGTGAAACAGATGCATCTGTGTGCGTGCTTCAGGTGTGAGCGGAGTATGTGATGGGTATGTGCGTCAGGTGTGTGCAGTGTGTGTAGGCATAGGCTTTTCTTGGACCTGTCCAGTGAGAGGTGCCTGTCTGCCTGCCTGCTTGTCCAGGCGAGGCTAAGGGGAATTGAACCACAGTGTGTTAATCTGCACCATTTGCCTCTAATCCCCCTGGGAGCAGACATTCCTCCTCATAATGAACCTGCTAAGTCCCTCCCTGCCTGCATACTGTATAACATGAATGGGGAGAAAACTGATAGCCTACATTATAAACTGGATGGTTTGAGCCCTGAATGCTGATTGGCTGTAAGCCGTGGTATATCAGACCGTAAACCACGGGTATGACAAAACATGTATTTTTACTGTTCTAATTACGTTGGTAACCAGACCCCATCACCTCCCTGATTACCTTCTCTATATATGTCACTCCCTTTGGTTCCTTCCCCAGGTGTCATTGTTTCTGTTTCATGTCTGTGAGTTGTTCGTGTTTCTTGTTTTGTATTATATTTTCATTTATTTATTATTTAGTAAATTTATTCACTCCCTGAACTTGCTTCCCGACTCTCAGCGCACATCGTTACAATAGCAATAAGGAACCTCTGGGGTTTGTGATATAGGATATATATATATATGAAAATAAGAATTGACTTGCCTAGTTAAATAAAGGTAAAATAAAATAAAATAAATAAATATTGCCAATAAACCATAACTAGGGGCTGTATCCAGGCACTCTGCATTGCCTCGTGCTTAAAAACAGCCCTTAGCCGTGGTATATTGGCCATATACCAAACTCCCTCATGCCTTATTGCTTAAATATAAAACGTGTTTACATAATCATATTTAGTCGATTAAATATAGGCCTAGTACTGTAATGAGAATGGCCAGGAGCCATGTGATCCAACCAGGAAAAACTCTAGGCCTTGGGTATAACTTATCTAGGGCTTCTAGTTTATCCTGGTTCGGGAAAACTCCTGGCCCTTTGTATCAGTAGACAACCCCATATGAACATCAGTTCCTGGTTGTTTCTGTGGACCAGTGCAGCATGGGTATTCCTCACTTTAGTAAACAGAACAAGAAACTGTCAAACCTGTCATCTGGCATTCTGTCAAGCATTGCCTCATTTCCAGATATTCTTGTTTTTGAACAAATATTTGGGAGCCTGGCTGCTACAATATCTTCTTAAACGGTCACTTTCAGGATATAAAGTAAATCCCTCTCTGACAGCGTCATCACAGCAAAACCTGCTATCTGTTTTTCTATGCAAAACTTAATGCAGGCCTAGATGTGTGTTGTTGTCAGCTAAGAGGTTACATGAAGACAGAATTCAGGTTTCCCCGAGTGCATTGACTGCTCTCCCTTAGGACAGCAGCAACCCAGACAGGCTAGCCAGGGCAGGCTCTCCATTGATAAAACTGGGCAGAGGCAAAGCACACAGGGACCTCCTTTCACACTGTCCTGCCACAGCAGCCAAGTTCATACAAAGACAGGCTGCCACCAACAGTGGGTCATCTAATTATGGAATTTGGTCCTGTTTAGTGACAAGCGGTGAACAAGCGAGAGCCATGAGGTTTAAGTAGCAGCCCCACAACTGTACAACTCTGGCAGATAAAGCCAATGAGACATTGATGTTGGTCATGCTCAGGGGACTCAGGGGAATGAAGTGGACGGATTTACTGGACTGGACCATTCACCTCAATCTCCGCAGCCTTTTGCGGGTGACATGCTGTCTTTGTGTGGGCCAAGCTACAGCAGTAGAGGCAGTTCAATGGGAGGTGAATGGAGGCTTAGAGTTATTGTCATGCATCCACCTCTTAAATCCCCTTGAGCTTGTCATGAAGGAGCTGTGAAGGAATTTGAGTTGCCTTGTAAATAAGACCGTAGACTTTTGTTTTTAACCAGTTGTCAAGCCAGTATTGTGTCCTTTTCTGTGCAACGTTGCATCTTTCTACCCTGTATTTACTTTGTACTGACCCTTCTGTCTGCTCTCCAGAGCAGTGCTGCAGTGGGCAAGGAGAAGGCTGAAGTGGAGGCAGCCAAGGGGGCAGTGGAGGGCCAGGCGGGACGTCTTAGCCAGGAGGCCGAGAAGCTGAGAAAGCGGGCACAGGAGCTGGAGAACGAAGTGGCCAAACTCAACCGTATCATTGATGATGCCAAGCTACAGGAGAGCAAGCTGGGGGACAGAGTCGGCCGGCTTGAGGTGAGGAACAGAGAAACCTAATGTACTGTAACTACTGTAGCAACGGTCATAGAAATTGTTCAAATGTTTTTTAAACAATTTGCATAATTGCAACTGTTGGACAGTGGATGAAGATACTCCAAACTTTTAGAATATGTATAATCCATCACATGAATTACAGCGCATTAAACATTTACTGGCATGGACAAAGGGATTTTGGTGGGAATTCAGGTATTCAATTTATTGTCAAATAAAGAAAGAAAAACAGAAATCCACTCATACTGTTTATACATTATCTTATTGTATCAGTTTTTGTAGATATATACAGTTGAAGTCGGAAGTTTACAAACATTTAGGTTTTAGTCATTAAAACTCATTTTTCAACCACTCCACAAATTTCTTGTTAACAAACTATAGTTTTGGCAAATCGGTTAGGACATCTACTTTGTGCATGACACAAGTAATTTTTCCAACAATTGTTTACAGACAGATTATTCCACCTATAAGGTTCATCCTTGGCAGCAATTTCCAAATGCCTGAAGGTGAAATGTTCATCTGTACAAACAATAGTACACAAGTATAAACACCATGGGACCACGCAGCCGTCATACCGCTCAGGAAGGAGATGCGTTCTGTCTCCTAGAGATGAACGTACTTTGGTGCGAAAGTGCAAATCAATCCCAGAACAACAACAAAGGACCTTGTGAAGATGCTGGAGGAAACAGGTACAAAAGTATCTATATCCACAGTAAAACAAGTCCTATGTCGACATAACCTGAAAGGCCGCTCAGCAAGGAAGAAGCCCCTGCTCCAAAACCACCATAAAAAAGCCAGATTACAGTTTGCAACTGCACATGGGGACAAAGATTGTACTTTTTGGAGAAATATCTTCTGGTCTGATGAAACAAAAATAGAACTGTTTGGCCATAATGACCATCGTTATGTTTGGAGGAAAAAGGGGGAGTCTTGCAAGCCGAAGAACACCATCCCAACCATGAAGCACGGGTGTGGCAGCATCATGTTGTGGAGGTGCTTTGCTGCAGGTGGGACTGGTGCACTTCATAAAATAGATGGCCTCATGAGAAAGGAAAATGATGTGGATATATTGAAGCAACATCCCAAGACATCAGCCAGGAAGTTAAAGTTTGGTCACGAATGGGTCTTCCAAATGGAAAATGACCCCAAGCATACTTCCAAAGTTGTGTCAAAATGGCTTAAGGACAAAAAAGTCAAGCTATTGGAATGGCCATCACAAAGCCCTGACCTCAATCCTATAGAACATTTGTGGGCAGAACTGAAAAAGTGTGTGCAAGCAAGGAGGCCTACAAACCTGACTCAGTTACACCTGCTCTGTCAGGAGGAATGGGACAGAATTCATCCAACTTATTGTGGGAAGCTTGTGGAAGGCTACCTGAAACGTTTGACCCAAGTTAAACAATTTAAAGGCAATCCTACCAAATACTAATTGAGTGTATGTAAACTTCTGACCCACTGGGAATGTGATGAAAGAAATAAAATCTGAAAGAAATAATTATCTCTACTATTGTTCTGACATTTCACATTCTTAAAATAAAGTGGTGATCCTAGCTGACCTAAAACAGGGGATTTTTACTAGGATTAAATGTCAGGAATTGTGAAAAACAGAGTTTAAATGTATTTGGCTAAGGTGTATGTAAACTTCCGACTTCAACTGTATATATATATATATATATATATATATATATATATATATATATATATATATATATATATATTTATATTGTATGTGCCTCATTTGCATAAACACACAGGGTGTATTTGCATATATGGATACATTAACATAACAGGGCTTCAACTACCAAATTCTTTCTCTGTCTACCCTACCCTCACTCTGATGCGCTGTCTAGACTGCCTCATTAATTACTGTTGTTGTCAAGTTCTCTTGCATAATTAAACAAGTGTATCAATAGCAGGATATCCTTGGATTAAAAATCAACACACTTTGCTCTAGATTAAACATATCTAAAGATACTTTACATTGTTTATGAGATCAGACATAATATCACCATAATCATTTCAGTGCATGTAATTTGTAAACATTTCAACTGTATTCAATTCTTTCTTTCTTCTCTTTCTTGTGATGTAAGTGTCGAGGCGGTGCATTAAATCCCTGATGAAGCTTTAGCATAATCATAGATTCAACTGAAAGACATTGTATTCCATTGAGCCCATTTCAGCCGTTACCAGGGTGTGTTTGACAGGTCATTACAAGCATTTCCGCAGTCGTAATGTTAACAAATAAAAATGACAGGCACGAAACAGTCGCTGGAGTAAAATGAAAGCAATCAATTCAGCAAGATTTAAGTTACAAGTGTATTTTGCATCCCTCAAACACATGAAATAGATGGCTGAAAAAGACAGATCCTCGGGTGTAACATGAGCTGCTAGTTATATAAAGGAGAGCCACTGTAAACTGCACAGGAGTGTCAATCAGATTGACAGTAATAAAACTTTTCACATTGAAGATCAGATCTGTTACCTATTGTCTTATGCTGGTGTATGTTAATGTGTATGTGTAAACTCACAGATAGAGAAGAGGCAGCTGGAAGAGTCTTTGGAAGAAATCAAGGAGCAGGAGGAGGAGATGTCACGTGCCAACCGTGCTCTGACCACACGGTTAGAGGATGTACAGGTAAGATTGACCAGGCTTTAACCACACGGTTAGAGGATGTACAGCTAAGATTGACCAGGCTTTAACCACATGGTTAGAGGATGTACAGCTAAGATTGACCAGGCTTTGACCACATTGTTAGAGGACGTACAGGTAAGATTGATCAGGCTTTGACCACATGGTTAGAGGATGTACAGCTAAGATTGACCGGCTTTAACCACATGGTTAGAGGACGTACAGGTAAGATTGACCAGGCTTTGACCACACGGTTAGAGGATGTACAGCTAAGATTGATCAGGCTTTGACCACATGGTTAGAGGATGTACAGGTAAGATTGACCAGGCTTTGACCACACGGTTAGAGGATGTACAGGTAAGATTGACCAGGCTTTGACCACATGGTTAGAGGATGTACAGGTAAGATTGACCAGGCTTTGACCACACGGTTAGAGGATGTACAGGTAAGATTGACCAGGCTTTGACCACATGGTTAGAGGATGTACAGGTAAGATTGACCAGGCTTTGACCACACGGTTAGAGGATGTACAGGTAAGATTGACCAGGCTTTGACCACATGGTTAGAGGATGTACAGGTAAGATTGACCAGGCTTTGACCACACGGTTAGAGGATGTACAGGTAAGATTGACCAGGCTTTAACCACACGGTTAGAGGATGTACAGCTAAGATTGACCAGGCTTTAACCACATGGTTAGAGGATGTACAGCTAAGATTGACCAGGCTTTGACCACATTGTTAGAGGACGTACAGGTAAGATTGACCAGGCTTTAACCACATGGTTAGAGGACGTACAGGTAAGATTGACCAGGCTTTGACCACATGGTTAGAGGACGTACAGGTAAGATTGACCAGGCTTTGACCACACGGTTAGAGGATGTACAGGTAAGATTGACCAGGCTTTGACCACATGGTTAGAGGATGTACAGGTAAGATTGACCAGGCTTTGACCACACGGTTAGAGGATGTACAGGTAAGATTGACCAGGCTTTGACCACATGGTTAGAGGATGTACAGCTAAGATTGACCAGGCTTTGACCACATGGTTAGAGGACGTACAGGTAAGATTGACCAGGCTTTGACCACATGGTTAGAGGATGTACAGGTAAGATTGACCAGGCTTTGACCACATGGTTAGAGGACGTACAGGTAAGATTGACCAGGCTTTGACCACATGGTTAGAGGATGTACAGGTAAGATTGACCAGGCTTTGACCACACGGTTAGAGGATGTACAGCTAAGATTGACCAGGCTTTGACCACATGGTTAGAGGATGTACAGCTAAGATTGACCAGGCTTTGACCACATGGTTAGAGGATGTACAGGTAAGATTGACCAGGCTTTAACCACATGGTTAGAGGACGTACAGGTAAGATTGACCAGGCTTTGACCACATGGTTAGAGGATGTACAGGTAAGATTGATCAGGCTTTGACCACACGGTTAGAGGATGTACAGGTAAGATTGACCAGGCTTTGACCACATGGTTAGAGGACGTACAGGTAAGATTGACCAGGCTTTGACCACATGGTTAGAGGATGTACAGGTAAGATTGACCAGGCTTTAACCACATGGTTAGAGGATGTACAGCTAAGATTGACCAGGCTTTGACCACATTGTTAGAGGACGTACAGGTAAGATTGACCAGGCTTTAACCACATGGTTAGAGGATGTACAGGTAAGATTGACCAGGCTTTGACCACACGGTTAGAGGATGTACAGGTAAGATTGACCAGGCTTTGACCACATGGTTAGAGGATGTACAGGTAAGATTGACCAGGCTTTGACCACATGGTTAGAGGACGTACAGGTAAGATTGACCAGGCTTTGACCACATGGTTAGAGGATGTACAGGTAAGATTGACCAGGCTTTGACCACACGGTTAGAGGATGTACAGCTAAGATTGACCAGGTTTTGACCACATGGTTAGAGGATGTACAGGTAAGATTGACCAGGTTTTGACCACATGGTTAGAGGATGTACAGGTAAGATTGACCAGGCTTTGACCACATGGTTAGAGGATGTACAGCTAAGATTGACCAGGCTTTGACCACACGGTTAGAGGATGTACAGCTAAGATTGACCAGGCTTTGACCACATGGTTAGAGGATGTACAGGTAAGCTTGACCAGGCTTTGACCACATGGTTAGAGGATGTACAGCTAAGATTGACCAGGCTTTGACCACATGGTTAGAGAGGATGTACAGGTAAGATTGACCAGGCTTTGACCACATTGTTAGAGGATGTACAGGTAAGATTGACCAGGCTTTGACCACATGGTTAGAGGACGTACAGGTAAGATTGACCAGGCTTTGACCACATTGTTAGAGGATGTACAGGTAAGATTGACCAGGCTTTGACCACATGGTTAGAGGACGTACAGGTAAGATTGACCAGGCTTTGACCACAAGCTCGGGAGAATTTACTGGTGAGAATAATAAAGCATAAGTACCATTATCATATCATCCTTACCATTCTGACCCATCTTTCTAAACTCTTTCTGTTACAGAGGAACTTGACCAAGCTGAACCATGACCACAGAGAGCTGGAGGAGAGGCTGAAGGAGGAGAGGAGTCAAAAAGAACAGTTCAAGAACACTAAGAATGAGATAGAGGATGAGAGGAGTCTGCTGGACCGCACAGTGGAGAAACTACAGAGGGAGGTGAGTGGACCAACTAAAGGCCTTCGGGCATCCTTGTTTTAGTCAATCAAATATCACACCACATGCATGTGTCAATGTGTGCATGCATGTCTGTTTGTTAGCAAGGCTAACTATACCTTCTCCCTCTCTCCCTGTAGATGAGTGAGATCGTGGAGGCCTCTCAGTCTTCCACCCAGGAGCTGCAGGAGCAGATAGACGTGTACAAGGAGAAGAACCGTCGGGAGCTGGCTGAGCTTCAGAGACAGCTGAGGGAACGGGGTGTGGAGCTGGACAAGTCCCGTCTGGCTGCTAAGTCCCTACAGGAGGAGGTGGGTTGGTCAGTGCTCCCCATGACAATGGAGGATGACCCATTGTCCTGTCTCAGTGTGTTGTAAACCCCCACTCAGGGTCTGTACAGTGAGGTCATGGCTTTGGAATGTGTCCTCTCCCCTCTTATACTTCCCCTTTGCCCTGAACTGGACCAGAAGGTCACAGCTGTAGATGCCTGGTGGCCTGGTGGTATTACAGGGTTAAAGAGGTTAGATAATGTATATTTTCATAGATATCTATGGTTTAGCATGAAGAGGTGGAGCTGTGGAGGGTGGTAAAATAAATCTGAGTCATTGTTTTTCTATTGGTGAAGCATCAGAATGTTTTAGCAATCTAGAACTTCAGACACTAGGATGAATTTATGAACCTCTTTTAATTGAACAATATCAAATTATTAGCTGTGACTATCTTACATTACATCCATTGTTCTCATACATTAAGGGAGTTGTAGCTAGGTAAGCTTATGGAATTTCAATTGAGCCTCTGTTAAGTTCTTCATGGCATTTTGCCTCATTTAGGAATTCTCCAGCTAATATTTTTCCAATTACTGTGGTTCATTTTCACAATCTAGCTATAACTCCTTAGTAGCTGTGATCTGCACCACATAATGTTGTTATAACCCAGGGCCACTGCTCATTGGGTATGGTTTGACCTACTAAACACTTTGGAATTTTTGGAATGTTTTTGTTGAATATGGGATAAGCATTGTTTATTTGATCTAATAATGTCCTCCCTCATTGTGTGTCTGAGTTACTAACCCCTGCAGAATGTCATTAAAGAAAACCTATTTCCTACAGTAGGTTAAAGACAGGTGGCCAGACTCAGTCCAACACAGATCAAACACCATTGGAATTGTGAGCCATAACATGCTTACTTTTTCCATAGAAATGTGTCCGTTTTACAGAAGAGAGAGGACTTGCTGCTAATGGTTCATCTTTGTGTTGTAGTCTACCCAGTGTAATGTATATGCACAGATGGGATAGGCTGATGTATCTTTGTCCAGCTGGCCTACAGGAAGAGGGGGATGTAGTGTCATTGTTGTGAGAGCAGGAATGTCTGACCCCACATCCTCCTCCCGACTGACACACTCCTCTAAAGCCTGGTGATGAGGTCACTGTTTCATCTGCTTCAGATCTCCAGTCTGTCCCAACCCCCACATATATCTTATAAGCATGCACATTGAGACCTGCTAAAGACAACTGTGTTTTCTTCTTTCATCTTCTTCACTCACCAGGCTAGTGTTTGTGAAAGTTTCTCTTAAGTCAGTATTGTTAAAGGAACAGATGGCATCTTGTGGCCACTGCTGAAATTGCATTGCTAAAGCAGACATGACAGGTATGGATGTTACTGTAACAGTATGACACATACGTGTGGTTTCTTGTTCGCTGTGGTGTACTGGTAAATGAGTAGGAGGCATTCACAAAACTTGTTTTCCATTCCCATTCTGTTTTAAAAGTATGTGTGGTGTGTGTCCTGCAGCTGAGCCATGTGGAGGAAGACCTGAGGCAGTGTAAGAGGGAGAGGGATGATTCGGTGCTCAAGGAGAAGGCCCTGGAGCAGAAAGTCTATGACCTGGAGGTGGAGGCAGAGACCAAAGCCCACTCCAAGGATGACAAAATCCGACAGGTCAAACTCATGGAGGTAGATCTTAATTATTCATTTCACATTGTCTCTAAACTATACATGTGTTCATGGAGACTTTTTGGGCTGTATTAATTGGTTATCTTTGAGTCTTCAGTCAGTGTATGCTAGTCCTTCATTTAGTCTGTTTGTTTGTACTCCAGTCCTGAGAAAGGAACAGTTCCCAGCTAGCACATAACGTTCTGAGAACCATATGTTTCTTAGAGCTTGGTGAGAACAGCGTTGTCCTATGTTTATTTTGCATACAACCTTCATACAACAACTTTCTGGGAATGGTGCAAGATAGTTACTTGGTTTTAGAACATTCCTGGCATATTTAAGGAATTTGACAAAATAACATTTTCTTGGTATTTCATTACTTGAACAGAATGTTTCCTAAAAGTTAAAACATGGTTACAATCAATAAAAATGTTTGTAATGTTCTAGGAACATTCTCCAACTGGTTTGACATTGGGCATGTTCTTAAATAGTTCAAAGAACGTTAAGACAAATTCTGTGGAAATGTCAGTACTTGTTGAGTGGACTAATTCCATGGATAGAGAACATAAGATTATTGTTTGAGAGATAAGGAGCATGTTATTATGCACATCTGGTTAAAATGGTGTGCACGTGTTCAGTGTGTGATATAGGAAATATGGATCTGATTGGATGCGCCTAGTTTAATTGGCAGGCCCTCATTGGTTGTTGGCCAGGGTATTCAAGTGTGCAACCTTTGAGCGGGTGCAGATGGAACCGGCTATGTTGTATCCGCTGTCATGTTAGAAATAAACCGTCTTCATGATGTTAATGTTTTATACGGTCAAGTTTCTCTTTGCAATAACTAAAAATAATCTGCTTCCTTTAACCGGGGATGCAACAGATTGGCCACAAGGTACGAGTTTGTCTGAAGGAGAACAAGAGCGAGCAAGAAAGTGCAAGCTCCGTCGAGACAGTCTGTGTAGAAAAGCTAGCACCGACGATGATGTTCGGCAAGGCCGAGGATTTTCACTGAGGACAGTGTCGAATAGATTTGTTCGAGGATAAGATTTGAAGTACGAGGATAAGTCAAAAGCCATTTTTGTTATTGTTGGCAGAAAGTCTCACAATTTGTTAATGGACTTGTGCTCCACAGAAACCAAGTGAAAAAAAAAAGATTGTCGGTCAAACTGTTGAAAAAGTCACTACGTACCGAGGACAAATTTAATTACTGAAAGATGAAAGTTTCAGTCAAGGAGTCAACTCAAGGGAGAGCCTATTAGTGAGTACTTGGCTAGTTTAAGAAAAGCATTAGCCACATGTAAATTTGGTCAGTTTGAGTCATTACGTGATAAATGTGTGCAGTGTTTAAAGTGCAGAGCTGAGAAACCGTTTACTAAACGTAGATCACACAAAATACTTTTGAATTAAAGAGTGCACAGCAGTTCTCACAAAATACTTTTGAATTAAAGAGTGCACAGCAGTTCTCACAAAATACTTTTGAATTAAAGAGTGCACAGCAGTTCTCACAAAATACTTTTGAATTAAAGAGTGCACAGCAGTTCTCACAAAATACTTTTGAATAAAGAGTGCACAGCAGTTCTCACAAAATACTTTTAAAGCCAAATGCAGTCGTGAAGAAAAACAGGTAAACCATGTTACCATTGCGCGGGAAAAGGGCACAAGCCAAATGAGTGCCGCTGCAAGAAGAACACACAGCCAGGGCCTGTCGGGAGTGCAAGAAGAACACACAGCCAGGGCCTGTCGGGAGTGCAAGAAGAACACACAGCCAGGGCCTGTCGGGAGTGCAAGAAGAACACACAGCCAGGGCCTGTCGGGAGTGCAAGAAGAACACACAGCCAGGGCCTGTCGGGAGTGCAAGAAGAACACACAGCCAGGGCCTGTCGGGAGTGCAAGAAGAACACACAGCCAGGGCCTGTCGGGAGTGCAAGAAGAACACACAGCCAGGGCCTGTCGGGAGTGCAAGAAGAACACACAGCCAGGGCCTGTCGGGAGTGCAAGAAGAACACACAGCCAGGGCCTGTCGGGAGTGCAAGAAGAACACACAGCCAGGGCCTGTCGGGAGTGCAAGAAGAACACACAGCCAGGGCCTGTCGGGAGTGCAAGAAGAACACACAGCCAGGGCCTGTCGGGAGTGCAAGAAGAACACACAGCCAGGGCCTGTCGGGAGTGCAAGAAGAACACACAGCCAGGGCCTGTCGGGAGTGCAAGAAGAACACACAGCCAGGGCCTGTCGGGAGTGCAAGAAGAACACACAGCCAGGGCCTGTCGGGAGTGCAAGAAGAACACACAGCCAGGGCCTGTCGGGAGTGCAAGAAGAACACACAGCCAGGGCCTGTCGGGAGTGCAAGAAGAACACACAGCCAGGGCCTGTCGGGAGTGCAAGAAGAACACACAGCCAGGGCCTGTCGGGAGTGCAAGATGAATACACAGCCAGGGCCTGTCGGGAGTGTCAAGTGAAAAAATAATGACGAAGCAAACAAAATGGAACAAGCACCCGGATGCTACGGAGAGAGAGGCCTCCTTACTTCGACTGCAGGAAGACTAGATGATCAGCACCAGGGCAACGAACACCAGCGAGAGAGAGGCAAGAACATCATTGCAACAGAGATGAGCATTACATCTCACATGAGCCAGACATCTGATAAAGGGACATCGGCTGTTTGCCACTGACTGAGTTGGGTAACGTAAAAGGAATTGAACTGTTTGCATTAAATACAGGTAAAGACATTACTAAACCGTACTGTATATGTAAGGGTAGATGTGAGACCCAAAATGGAAGTTGATACAGGTGCAGCAGTTTCTGTGATAGAGGTTGTATAACCGCAGGTTCAAGAAGGTGAAATTGAGCCCTGCTGTTACATACACCTCAGGGAACGCAACACCCGGCTACAACTCAACTCCCTGTGGAGTGGGGAAAAAAGGGACGTGATTGTAGGTGCGGGTAAGGAGGACAGAGGCAGAGAATATTACCATTTACAAGGAATTTATTCTTGCTTCACACGGTAAGGTGGGGAAAAGGGGCTGGATGAACCAAAGAAAAGTTAATGTTCCCTCTCCTACCTTACCTGCCTACCCACTGGTTACCTATTCTTAGCACCACCTGGCGCACTAACCAAAACACAGCGGGGTGGTCCGCCCAGGTCTTACCTAGTGTGCAGAGAGAGTAAATACTACGGGTATATGTATGCCTGCAGGCCTCTTGCCTAAAAACTACCAAGGTGCCTTCCCCTTCCCCCCCTGGGAACAAATGAACAGAATAATTCAAAACTTATTGAACAATTTCAATAAACCAAAAACACTAGGTACTATGGTATACACATCCCTCTACAGGAACAGCTCAAAACCACTTTCAACAAATTTACCAGACCAACACCAGACATCTCTCTCCTAACACATGACATCTCTCTCCTAACACATGACATCTCTCTCCTAACACATGACATCTCTCTCCTAACACATGACATCTCTCTCCTAACACATGACATCTCTCTCCTAACACATGACATCTCTCTCCTAACACATGACATCTCTCTCCTAACACATGACATCTCTCTCCTAACACATGACATCTCTCTCCTAACACATGACATCTCTCTCCTAACACATGACATCTCTCTCCTAACACATGACATCTCTCTCCTAACACATGACATCTCTCTCCTAACACAAGGAACACTGGCTTTTAAAGCTGCAGAAGGAGTCGGTAATTGCATTCAGCTGTTTCCCCTGACGAGAGGGCGGGGTCAGAGCTCCAATTAGAGATGAGCCGACCAATCAGCTGCTTTGGAATCCAGGAAGCCATCCTGAAATGCACACACGTACAAACACATACAGTTGAAGTCGGAAGTTTGCATACACCTTAGCCAAATACATTTTAACTCAGTTTTTCACAATTCCTGACATTTAATCCTAGTAAAAATTCCCTGTTTTAGGTCAGTTAGGATCATCACTTTATTTAAGAATGTGAAAAGTCAGAATAATAGTAGAAAGTTATTTATTTCAGCTTTTATTTCTTTCATAGCATTCCCAGTGGGTCAGAAGTTTACATACACTCAGTTAGTATTTGGTAGCATTGCCTTTACATTGTTTACCTTTTGTCAAACGTTTCAGGTAGCCTTCCACAAGCTTCCCACAATAAGTTGGGTGAATTTTGTCCCATTCCTCCTGACAGAGCAGGTGTAACTGAGTCAGGTTTGTAATCCTCCTTGCTCACACACGCCTTTTCAGTTCTGCCCACAAATGTTCTATAGGATTGAGGTCAGGGCTTTGTGATGGCCACAAAGCCATCACAACTTTGGAAGTATGCTTGGGGTCATTGTCCATTTGGAAGACCCATTTTCGACTAAGCTCTAACTTCCGGACTGATGTCTTGAGATTTTGCTTCAATATATCCACAGCATTTTCCTTTCTCATGAGGCCATCTATTGTGAAGTGCACCATTCCCTCCTGCAGCAAAGCACCCCTACAACATCATGCTGCCACCCCCGTGCTTCACGGTTGGGATTGTGTTCCTTGGCTTGCAAGCCTCCCTCTTTCCTCCAAACATAACGATGGTCATTATGGCCAAACAGTTATATTTTTGTTACATCAGACCAGAGGACATTTCTCCAAAAAGTATGATCTTTGTCCCCATGTGCAGTTGCAAACTGTAGTCTGGCTTTTTTTATGGCGGTTTTGGAGCAGTGGCTTCTTCCTTACTGAGCAGCCTTTCAGGTTATGTCGATATAGGACTTGTTTTACTGTGGATATAGATACTTTTGTACCTGTTTCCCCCAGCATCTTCACAAGGTCCTTTGCTGTTGTTCTGCGGTTCTGGGATTGATTCGCACTCTCTAGGAGACAGAACGCGTCTCCTTCCTGAGCGGTATGACGGCTGCGTGGTCCCATGGTGTTTATACTTGTGTACTATTGTTTGTACAGATGAACGTGGTACCTTCAGGCGTTTGGAAATTGCTCCCAAGGATGAACCAGACTTGTGGAGGTCTTGGCTGTTTTCATTTGATTTTCCCATGATGTCAAGCAAAGAGGCACTGAGTTTGAAGGTAGGCCTTGAAATACATCCACAGGTACAGCTCCAATTGACTCAAATGATGTCAATTAGCCTTCCAGAAGCTTCTAAAGCCATGGCATAATTTTATGGAATTTTACAAGCTGTTTAAAGGCACAGTCAACTTAGTGTATGTAAACTTCTGACCCACTGGAATTGTGATACAGTGAATTATAAGTGAAATAATCTGTCTGTTAACAATTGTTGGAAAAATTACTTGTGTCATGCACAAGTAGATGTCCTAACCGACTTGCCAAAACTATAGTGTGTTAACAAGAAATTTGTGGAGTTGTTGAAAAACTAGTTTTAATGACTCCAACCTAAGTGTATGTAAACTTCTGACTTCAACTGTACAAACACACAACAACAAGGAAACTGGGGAACATAACACCTGCAAACTTTGTGTTTAAAAACGTACAGTAAAGAGTCACAAGTTCTAAGAGGGAAAATCTCTGCACTTAGAGAAGCTGTTGAAAAACAGCTTGTCAAATTAGAGTCAGAAGGGGTCCTTACTCTAGTTAACTACAGTGAATGGGCTGCTCCAATTGTGTGTATACCGAAAACAGTCAATACAGGTAACTATCAATCCGTGGCTGGAAGTAGATCAGTATCCGTTACCAAAAACGCAGGACTCGTTCACCAAGCTGATTTGTCACAGCCATACCAGCCAGTACAACTAGAGGAGAGCTCTAAGCACTATCTCACCATGAATATGCATACGTGGTTGTTTAAGGTCAACAGGCTTCCTTATGGTGTTGCCTGTGCTCGAGCTATTTTTCAGAAAATAATGGATCTGATCCTACAAGGTATAAATGGGGTAATCTACTATCTTGATGATATACTTATCACAGGGCGTAACACGGTAGAGCACATGAGAAATCTTGAAGAAGTGCTAAAAAGACTGAAATCTGAAGGTTAAAAGAGATGTTATTTCTTCCAGAACAGCATAGCCTATCTAGGTCATGTGATAGATGCAGAGGGGATGCACCCCATGAAACAGACAACTGAAGCTATTAGGCTCCCATTCCTACAAACACCACTGAGCTCAGGTCTTTTCTTTTGTTACTTAACTATTATGGAAAATGAATTCAAAATCTGTCTACCATAGTTAAGGCTGTGACCGCTCTACTGCAGAATGCGCATAGCTTAATTGGCAGGCCCTCACTCAACTGGCTATGTTGTATCTGTTGTCATGTTGGAAATAAACCGTTTCCATGATGTTAATGTTTTATACTGTCGAGTTTCTCTTTGCAATAACTAAAAAGAACCTCCTTCCTTTAACTGGGGATGCAACAATTTATAGGTTCGAATCTCACTGATGCCGTGTCACAATAAAAAATAAATGTGTTTGCATGATTAACGTCTCAGGAAATTAATTTCTATGTGTCCTATCTGTGCTAAAGAGTTAAAGCAAAATAAGATGTTATTAAAAGTCTTATTAAATGATTCAGTGAACATTGTTATGAAATTATTTAAAAACCTCCAAATAACCTATAAATTCTGTTCTCAGACCGTTAATAAAACCTCCCAGGAAAAAATTCAAGGAACCAGAATAAAACATTCTCAGAACCTCCCTGCAACCAAAAAATGCACATTCCCAGAAAAGGCAACCTTTTTACTTTTGTTCTCAAAACGTTTAAATAAAACATTCAGTTTTATCGGTCAGGAAATGTATAGCTTCCCATAACCAATGTGAAATCAAAAACATACAATCCCACAACTTCCAAGGAACCAAATGTGCTAGCTGGGATCTTTCCTGAGTTTGTTATAGACACAAGTCATGTGTACTGCAGGCCTCTGGTGTTGACAGTGGTGTGATGGCAAACACGGCAGAAGGAAATCTAAAGCTGCCATTCAGAAAAGCAACCCCATGTTTACAGCAAGGTCAAATAATAATGTCATTGGTATTACCATGTCAATGTTGATGCTGTGTACTGCAGGACAGGATCAATCAGCTGGAGCTGGATCTGGATGAGGAAAAGCAAAGTGGAGACCTGCTGATTGTCAGGATAGACCGAGGCAGAGAACAGGTGAGTCCCTGACCACTCTAACTGACCTCCAGTCAGTGGGGCATTCTAACATTCATTAACCATGGTTCACCATTTTGTCTCTGACTCTATTGTGACCGGGAGTCACACTCCTAAACTTCATGAACTTCATTATCATCTGCAAAAGACAGAAAGCATTTCAAGTACAGTCATTCCAGAGCAGCTTGGCATAATGTGACATCTAAGCTTACACCCCGTATCAGTTCTTTGTGCTTGTCTGCCATCCCTTCCCGCCATCGACAGCTCAAATACCCACACACACAGACCTACATACCGAGCCATTCTTCATTGCGTGTGTGTGTGGAACAGCCACCCAAAAATCCCACTATCCAAGTTAATTTGTGTTCTGGAGAGAGCAGAGGGGTTATTGCCATGTAAGAGGATCTTGCATAATCATTCAGTTTGGCAGGCTGCCTGCTCGGTGTAAAAGCACCAATCCAATTTCCATGCATCAGTCACAAAATACCCCTTTTAATGCACCACCTCAGCCAAAATATGCACACTGCCAAATGTATCAAGTTTATGGCAATGGAGTTCACTTAGCTGTGACTGCGTCTCAGGGACAAATCCATTTCTTGTGGCTGATCATAGTTCTCACATCCTGAGGGAGTCAGACCTAAACACTGCAGCTTTCCTTCCCCTCTGATAAACCTGCTGATGTTGCCATTATAAACTCAGATTGAGATAAGAGTACATGCTTCCTGGAGAAAGAGTTGTTGTCAGAAAGCGTTGCTAACTCAGATCAGGAGACTGTTGGACCGGTGCTTTTTAATGAGGAAGTGACATTATTCCAGATACAATTCATGTACAGGACAAGCTTTTTCTTCTAGGATGTGTTTGTATTATTCAACACGTGCTAAGTGCATTTACCTCCAAGGATCTAGCCTGTTGCAATACCTCTGCAATGCACTGTGCTCTCATTGATTTACATACTGCCAATGCAATCATGATGCATTTTTCATGTCTATCAAAGATAGGACTAGTTATTTTACAGTCAGGTTCATTGTGCCGCTATGGTAAGATTAAAGGGCTAAGTCTGCACAGTCCTCCAACATTGAAATGGATGAAAATGTAAAGACCTGAACAAAAGTATGAGAGGCCTAAAAGGAGTGAACAAGTACTTACATTTCCTTAAAGGCAAGAAACTCCTGGCACAGAGAAAAGAGTAGCACTAGACAAAGTGGCATTACCGCAACACTGGGCCAAGGTGAGTTGCCAAGGCAACAGTGGAGTGGTGTACAGTCCTAGTGAAGTGGATGAGGTTAGGATAGGAGGATGTGGTGGTGGTGGTCAGGGGGATAGGGGGAAGGAGAGAGTGGGGTCTGCATGGCCATGATGGCTTGGAGTGAGGGAGGGGGCAGGGGCAGCAGGAAGAACACCTGCGTCTCTCCTGGCACCAGGTGCTCTTCTCCTGTCTAAATGAGAGTAATCTCTCCTCCCGCCGTTTCTCACAAAGCAGATTAGTTTCTGCTGTATGTTCCAGTCTGCTGAATCAGCTCCCTCAAGCACTGAACTGGGCACACCAGTTATGTGGCCCATCGTTCATCAGAGCAGCCCACCTTCACACACTAATTGGCATAAAATATCACCCATACTAAGCTTCCCTCGCAAAAACAATTGTTGATTAGTTGTCTTTTTTCCATCCACATCTGTATTCCCTTCTCTTGAACTAGTCTGTCTGTCTCTCCTGCTCTCTCTCACTCTCTCATTCTCTCTTTCTCTCTGAGACAATGAAGTAGTTTGACAGTTTGAGTTTGTAAGTTTGAGTCAAAGGTTGTTTATTATTCTCAGTTTCTAATCTTTCACAGAAATAGTCAAGCTTAAAAGATAACATTTGCATTTTTCTCTGTCTGGCTTTTGGAAGAAGTTCAACTCCCTGAGGAATTGAGAGGCTTCAGTGCATTCCCATCACTAGCTATGATAGGTTAATCTAAATATGACTGATTTATCACTCTGAGTCTATCTGAATGTAGATTACTGAGAGCTGACGTGAGATCAGTTCAGGGGAATGCAACCGAAATAAGAATATCCAAACCCTCAATTAGCTACAGGAAGGCTCCTTCCACCTTGAGTAAGACACTACAACAACTGCACACCTACACATACAGGAAGGGTTCTTCCTACAGACACATGAGCAGCCTCTCATAATAATTGTGTTCTCAGGTTGTGTAACTATTGAGATGAAGGTCTCCGCTCTGATTGACAGGTGGAGCAGATGAGGAATGAACTCCTGCAGGAGAGGGCAGGCAGACAGGACCTGGAATGTGACAAGATGACTCTGGAGAGACAGGTACACACGGCCCTGTTCTTCCCGCTCCTTCTTACCTTCCTGTCTGGGGAGAAACAACAGCAGTCTATCTGTGAAAAGTCCCTTACCAAAACATCTCAAAACATGCACTCATCTAATCCATCTCTATCTTCTATCTGTCCTTCTCTGTCTCCATCTCTATACTCCTGCTCTGAAAATGTTCTTGTTGACCAAAACATGACCTAATAAAGTAGAACTAAGACTGTGTATCAAAGTTGTTTCTCACACTGTTTCTAACAGAACAAGGACCTGAAGAGTAGAATAGCCCATCAGGAGGGCTCCCAGAAGTCTAACAAGGAGGGCCTGGTGAGCCAGCTGGAGAGCCGGATCCAGGAGCTGGAGGAGAGGCTGGAGGGAGAGGAGCGGTATGGTTAGGGTTGGGGTTGGTTTGGGTTCCTAGGGAGAGGTGGGATTGGGGTAGGGGTTGGAGGGAGAAGAGAGGTCCTGCTATAGGGACCAGTGCTGCCTACAGACTCATTACAGAAGCTGTTTGGCTCTAATTAGGTCACATTGCACTTAACCTTGGTTCTTTGGGTTGGTTAGTTTAGTTTTACATTCTTTAGGTTATACTGCATACTATGTGTAGATGCATGTAGTATGTGGCACATGGCCAATTACCTTGTGGTTTCCAGAGTGTTTTATGTACTGCTACAGTATGTGACATGTAGCAGATCGGTAGTCTTACCCATGATGCTGTGTTTTCTAGGGACCGTGCCAACCTGCAGCTGGTGAACCGGAGGCTGGAGAGGAAGGTGAAGGAGATGATGATGCAAGTTGATGAAGAGCACCACTCACTGCAGGATCAGAAGGACCAGGTCAGGATGCAACATACACATATATATATATATATACACACACACACACACACACACACACACACACACAAAAAAAAGCTGTTTTAACCCTCGGTGTTCCTCTTGCAGCTGAACCTGCGTCTGAAGGCCCTGAAGAGGCAGATGGACGAGGCGGAGGAGGAGATTGACCGGCTGGAACACGGCAAGAAGAAGCTGCAGAGAGACCTGGATGAACAGCAGGAGGCCAACGAGCAGCTCCAGAGCCAGCTCAAATCCCTACGCAGCGAGATGAGGTAAAAATGCTAAATACACACGGCTAACAGAAGACGCTAAGAACATGCTCATTCTGCTTTGGCATTTGTTTACCTAGTTAATTATAATGCAGCTCTAGCCAGCTGAAGGTAACAGCATGCACCAATAAATTCCACAGTGTAAAGCACATGTTTATGAAGTTTCACAGTTGCACACACATTATGTGAACCCACTATAATTGATCTGAACACATTCCCTACCACTGACCTAGGGTATTAATCACACCTTCCTGAGCAATGTAGTCTAACACGAACATAGTAAAATGCAATGTGTGTAGGCTTTAGCCCACTTTCTATCAAACTGTAACTCTTTCATACTGCGTAAACTACCTCACCCAGCCCTCCACCCAGAATAACACTAGTTTCCCCTCCCTGAAGGCGTAAGACCAACTCTGCTCCTCTGGACGACGATGATGATGAGGATGACATCAGCACGGACGGAGAGACCTACTTCCGCTCTTCATCTGGCTATAAACGCTCCTCTAGCCAAGACAACATCCTGTCAACATTCTCTTTGTGAACCAACACAATAAAGAGAATGTTACTAAAACTACAGAAGGACCAAGTGGACTGACTCCTATTCAGAGAGACCACTTTCAGGTCATGACGTGCTTTTGGAAAACCGGTCAAATAGCATAGTGATGTGTGTTTGCTTTTCCTTTTACAGTACATAGATTGAGAGGGAATGGCTAGATAATAGTTATTGATTAATTGCAATGTCTTGTAAATTATTGATTATAATTTAGCAATAGTTGAATTATCAGCACAATTTCTACGTTTGTAGAGAATCATTGCATGTGTCTTCTTACATCTTATAAATGATCCAGCAAAGAGATGTAAAGGGAATCCAATTATTCACCTTGTAATGCAATCTAAAGGACAGCATTCTGTAACCTCTTATGCCTTATTGAAATGTATCAATGTATTAATCCCACACTAGATTTTATATCTTTAATCAAATATGTTAAGCCGCTTATCAAGTCTGATAGCAACAAATTTAATTTGAAACATTCATTTTTGTATTGTGCATTAGAATATCAATTCAATTTTGTAATGAAGTCAGGCAGAGTGTAAGGCCTTAAATTGATTTGAGTGAAATATTAGCTATTTATTTACTTTTGAATATATGAAGAAATGGCTGAATGAAGGGCAATATGTTTTTAGGGAAATTTGTATGAGGGATTCTTCTTTATACAGATGCTTTTTTGTATATTTTTTAAACCTGAATAAGGAATAGTAATCCATCCATAATGTTAGCGTGGTCTACAGAACACATCTCTGTTTTATCACTTCTGTTTTCAGGTTTATGACTCCTGACTTATTCCAGTATTCAACCCTGCCATTATTAAAATAAGATACAGTAGAACTTTTATAAAGACTGGTTAGATCACTGTTCTCAAATCAAGGTTTTAGTTGGGCTTTTCTACTAACTACTGGGACTGCTCTGTTACTCCTGAGATTATTGTTTAAATCGTCAATAATCAATTTTTTTTGCATTATAGTAACAAACACATTCCTTACTTTTGTTTAAAAGTGATTCATCTCTGTATTTCATAGAAATATGACTTTTACCAGAAACATGTTACAATGTGAGAAGAAGCTATTTATGTTTATGGTATATCCTCCAAGAACTAAACAGTGTTAATATTGGACAAACGAGTCAATCTAATGTAAAATTAACATTTATTTTTGTGTTGCCTACTTTTGTATTTGCTATGTGCACCTGTGGGAGCATATTAATATGCTATATGACCATACAGTCAGTACCTGTTATAAGCATCTGTTGTGCATATATATTATCTGTTGGAGGGGACTGTCCTCTGTTATGCAAGTTTATATGATGAGGGACTTTCTACAGGTGAGCTGTATTGACAATCGATCTGTTTAGCTACACTGTGATGATTTGCACTGGCCGAGGGATTATTTCTGAAGGCGTCCAAGGCTGTTGCCATATGGAATGAAGAAGAGGCCTTTGGCTGTGTGCCTCCTCCGGGCGTTTTGGAGTGGGGGGGTTGAGAAGAAATACTGCCGCTACCTCTCTGTATGTACACATCTGTACTTTGCTGAGACTAAAAACCCTGCTAAAATGAAATAAAGTTATCCTTAGTTAATCTCACATGCTTATTGTCTCTGTAAATCATACTGCTGATCACATCTGTCTCTTCTAATCTATTTAGGTACACAAAATAAGCAACTTTGGAGAGTGTTTAGTTGTATGAGGAAGTTGAAAGGATTGACCTCAGTGGTGCGTGAATGCTTTATGATCCTCTTAGTGTGACCTCATTCATCCTACTTATTATTTTATTGTCTGGCCAAAGCAGCTGTGTCAATATCAGCCCCCCATATTTAATGGGGGATGAGTGGGCCAGTATTTTCCTGCTGAAGCCTATTGATCCTGTGTCCAGCACCTGACACCAAAGCACCGCAGGACAGGTCCTCCAAGGTCTCAGGGGGAAAGGACATGATTGATCCCTTGTGTTAAAGAGATGACACCATATGTGGGAAGGTGCAATCCAGGCTTCATTAGGAGTTATGACTACATTATTTTTAAAGGTATTTTACAGTTGACTACAGCAGAAAGGGAGTAGAGACAAGGCTTTCTTATCCTCTCAGCAAGACTGGCAGGTCATTGTTCCCAGGTCGTGACCTGCATTTGTCGCCATTCTGTGGAGAACAAACAAATCAACCTTTTAAATGCGTGGGGATCATCTCTCGCCCCTCTGTCAGTCCAAGCAGCATACACACACACTGGGAGTGCACTGCTCGGGGTGGGGCTTTTGTGAGGGCTTTAAAGAATGACCATTCTTGAAATTCTTGTCCCGTGCTTGGGTGAACTCATGCAGTAACTGGTGAAAGATGAGAGTGGGGAGCAGGAAATGGTCATGAGGTAGTAACTTTACAATTGCAAAATATTAAGCTGTCATGGTTGGTGGCTGTAGTGATTTTCTGTAAAGTTGGAAGTAGTGGACCATGGCCTCAGACACTATTTTTTTTTACCTCAGGTCTCAATTGTATAACTTTTACAATGTTTTAGTTGAGATTGAAGAATATCTTGTTCTTTAAGATAATATTGAACAATGAAAATAAGTAGTCCGACCAACTATTGAGAACTTTCTCAAAACGGTACATGGTACTCTGCTGCCCTCTAGCTGTAGAAATGCTAAAGGCACAAGTTAGAAGGTACGAGAAAGAATTTCAAAGACATCTGGAATGTTGGCTTTGTTTTGTCTGCTGTAAATTGTGTTCTCAAGTCCTCTTGATATTCTTCTCTAAGCTGGTCAAATGCATGCTTGCCTGTTGGTGAGATGGGAAAGAAGCATGACATGGTGATGATGAACAGGGGAGTCATCCACCCATTATTTTAGAAGGGGCAAGAAGTACATGAGGATGGAGGGAGGTCCAAATATCAGTAAATGTTGCATTTTTCAAACATCTGAAAGAGTGTTTCTCTGCAATCTTGACATTTTAACCAATAATCCACATTGATTCTTTAAGAACTTTGATGCCTTAGGAGTTTAGTACAACTGCCACTGGGATGTAGTATCATAACCCAACAATTAAATACATTTTTGTCTCTTCTAAAGTCAAACAATCTTGCCAGCAGGCATGCCAGCTAAGATAGTTAGACAAGCTACTCTAACTTGACTGATAGCCTGAAATGGCTTGGTAAGGAGTAATGAGGATGGGAGATTGGGAACCTATCTAGCTGGCTAGCTAAAGCCAACTTTATAAAATGGCCAGGTGGCTAGTATTACAGAAACAAAAACAACATTTGTTTTATTTATTAATCAAAAAAGAATCAATAGGCTTCATAGCTGAATCAAACTCATTTACAGACATACAGTACCAGTCAGAAGTTTGGACACACCTACTCATTCCAGGGTTTTTCTTTAGTTTTACTATTCTCTACATTGTAAAATAACAGTGAAGATGTCAAAACAATGAAATAACACATATGGAATCATGTAGTATCCAAAAAAAGTGTTAAACAAATCAAAATATATTTTATATTTGAGATTCTTCAAAGTAAACACCCTTTGCCTTGATAATAGCTTTGCATACTCTTGGCATTCTCTCAACCAGCTTCACCTGGAATGCAAGAATCTCAAATTTGGACTCATCAGACAAAAGGACAGATTTCCACCGGTCTAATGTCCATTGCTCGTGTTTCTTGGCCCAAGCAAGTCTCTTCTTAATATAGGTGTCCTTTAGTAGTGGTTTCTTTGCAGCAATTCAACTGTCATGACGTGGCCCTCTTTGGGTATAGCGTGCCTCCCCCCCTCTCTCTCGCTGCCAGGCTGCTGTTATCTCAGGTCGTAAATTCCTGTAGGAGACTCTCTTCCTCATGACCAGACAGTATAGAGAGAGAGAAGGTTTCACAGGTGTCACGGCCATTAAAAGAACTGGACCAAGGTGCAGCGTTGTGAGCGTACATTTTCTCTTTTATTCTAAATGACACCAACAAAACAATGAACAATACAAAACAAACCGTGAAGCTTAAGGCTATGTGCCATCAAACAAAGTTAACTTCCCACAAACACAGGTGGGAAAAAAGGTACCTAAGTATGGTTCCCAATCAGAGACAACGATAGAAAGCTGTCCCTGATTGAGAACCATACTCGGCCAAAACATAGAAATAGAAAATCATAGAAACACAAACATAGAATGCCCACCCCAACTCACTCCCTGACCAAACCAAAATAGAGACATAAAAAGGATCTTGGCAACAGGAGAACAAAGGAACCTCTTCTCCAGCATAGAACTTGAGAACTGAACAATGTACATGTTTTGGAGAAGGTGTACACGGTCGGGGAAGAATCCAGCTACGACCGGTCCATTTTGTTTAATGTTTGTGAAACTCATGAGAGACAATACAGCCACATTACCATAACTCTGTTTATACAAGAGTCTTAGTTATGAGGCTTGCATCTAATTTTTGTATAAAATAATGAGTAAAGATGAAACTATTTATGAACTTATGTAATGTGATTTTAAACTGTTTAATGAACTGTCTGTGATTTATTTAAAATTCAAGGCACACTTAACCAGCATGGCTACCACAGCATTCTGCAGCGATACGCCATCCCATCTGGTTAGCACATTATGGAACTATCATTTGTTTTTCAAGAGGACAATGACCCAAAACACACCTCCAGGCTGTGTAAGGGCTATTTGACCAAGAAGGAGGGTGATGGAGTGCTGCATCAGATGACCTGGCCTCCACAATCACCTGACCTCAACCCAATTGAGATGGTTTGGGATGAGTTGGACCGCAGAGTGAAGGAAAAGCAACCAACAAGTTCTTAGCATATGTGGGAACTCCTTCAAGAATGTTGGAAAAGCATTCCTCAGGAAGATGGTTGAGAGAATGCCAAGCGTGTGCGTGTGCAAAGCTGTCATCAAGGCGAAGGGTGGCTACTTTAAAGAATCTAAAATCTATTTATATCTACAAAAACACTTTTTTGGTTACTACATGACTCCATATGTGTTATTTCATAGTTTTGATGTCTTCACTATTATGTACAATGTAGAAAATAGTCTAAATAAAGGAAAACTCTTGAATGAGTAGGTGTGTCCAAACTTTTGACTGTGAGTCCTGCCCATCACATGCAGCTAAAAGCAGGACTGAGTTTGGGAAATCCTGCTAGAGTATCTAGCATCCTGCCTTGCATATCTTTTCTCTGTGGTGCACCTTGGAAGGAACCACTTACTACGGGGGTGGGGTACACCTTGCCTGGTCCAGTCAGTGTGCCCCCTCTTAAGTTTAGTAATTAATTCAACAAAACAAAACAAATATGATTTTATTTAAGATGACAAATCTGAGGGGGCAAGTGCCCTTGTGCCCCCTATGGGCATGACACCTCTGATGAAGTTTCATAACAAACCTCAACTACTTATTCATGATGGGAGAGAAAGAACATTTTACAGAATACATATTGAGAGACTAACACTGCTGGAAGATGAATTGTAGACAGTGTTAATGGGCAGGCATGCTGATTGATGTATGATCTCTATGGGTGACAGCGTTAATGATGAGGTAGCTAATGAATCTCAATAGGGGGCTGTGTCCCCTGGCAGATGGCTTTAATCACCCAGCCTGACTGTCAGGAGCCTTAATAGACGCAGAGGGAGAGAGAGGGTGGCTGCCTTCCACAACCACTGGCCCCCATTCACACCCCAAAACCACCATTTACTACAAAGATGACTAAATCTTAAAGATGCCTCAGTTTTTCATGAGTCAGATTTCCCTATCTCTCTTTAGCGGTGTTAGTCAGTGTTACCCTATATGATGAACCTGAAATATAGTAAAAACTTCCTCATCTTCAGTCATTTTAGTTTACACCTCATCATCACAGAGTCACTCTGAACCCCACAATGACTGCTTGTTTCAGACATATTTTCAACAATATGAAGGACATTTTAAGTCCTTAAAAAAAAAATGCTTCCAACACAAGATCATGCCTCAAGGTTTACAGTAACATCCCACTTGGCACAGACATCAATTCAACATATATTCCAAGTTGGTTCAACGTAATTTAATTGAAATGAGGAGGAAACAGCGGTGATTCAACCACTGTGTGCCCAGTGGGATCAGATAACATTACGAATGTCAAACAACCAGTTTGCTCTTCACTCACTCCAGAGAACTCCAACAACAGACAGAATAATTGTACAATTGGGACAGACAATCTGTGATATAAGACTGTCTGTCAGTGGGTGACGATTGGCTCTTCCGTGAGGTAGTTGCCAAAACAAAAGTCTATGAAATTCCACGGCTGTAGTGATGCAGGACAGACAACAGCTTTTGTTGTTGGTTACAACAACAACAGCCACTTCACCACGTCAGTAAGTATCCTCATAGAAGTGTAGTGACAGTCTTCTGAGAGTCTAATGCAGCCCATGGTTGATAGGAGAACCCAATTCACTGAGCCTCTATCTTACAAAACAAACAGAAAGCATCAGAAAGGAACAGACAACCTACAGCCAGCCTTCAAACACAAACTTCAAACACATCAAACACTGAATTAACAAGCCAGTAGAATACATACATGTTTTGTATGTTGCCTTGTTATTGAAAGGATATGAACTTGTCATCTGTGTCTGAGTTGTCTGTGAGCTTTAGGGTCGTGTGGTTGTCATTGTATGCAGTTTGATGTGCTGAGGATGCCAGGTCATGAGGGAATTAAATATTCTGGGCTTGAACTGTTTCTCCCTGGAAGCCTGCTGAGGTCTGAGCTCGTCTATCAGATCGGCTCCAGTATGAATCTAGTCATTCTTGAAAGACCAGCCAGGTGGAAACAAGAGTAACACTGTTGAATCAAGTGCCTCCCAGGAGCAAGACACTAAGATCACAATCAACACACCTTACCTGACATATAGTACTCATGGGATAGTGAAATATGGCATCTGAGTTTGATACATCCCTGTGTTACTTTAAGAAGTGATCGGTATAGCATGAAAGGGGGCTGGCTGACTGATTCAGAAGTAAACAAAACCATGGTGGTTAATGGTTAACCTTAAGGTGTGGAAATAACACTCATATTTTTCAGACAATTTACTTACTTTACATATTGGCGCATTTTTGTTGAAACATATGATATATTTCAGTTGAACTTTTCTATGCCTCCACTCAATGCCTATGTACAACATGACCTGTTACGCAATTGGTTTTACTATGAGACCAAAGACAATACCCTGAACATTAGTTTAGTTTCTATGTGTCTGTTTCTGCTGAGGGAGGACATAGAGTTGTAACCATACCAATGCCAGGAATGTGATCCCCCATTTTGACATGGAGAAATGTGTCAACTACTTCATGCATTTTTCTCAAGGAAGGTACAGTAGTATATTTATCTATATTTTCACATTCAATGCAAACTCTGGAAGGATCAGCAACCCCTCTTTGTCAAAACCCCCTCCTATAATGATCAAATATCAACTATCACATTTTAAATGAGCAGCCTACCATATCATCAACACATTTCACCCCAAGCCTTAAAACACTATCGAAACCTGAATATAAGCAAACAGATATCTGTCCATACAACCTTACTGTAATTCAACTCACACATGATTTCCCACAAACCATTCAATGTCTATAATGCATACACTCAATACTGCTACTGTACCAGAAGCAGTCCTGCCTAGCTACCAGTTTACACCTGGTGCTAACATGCATCCTTTGTCCTGATCTTGTCCACATTCTGATTGTGCACACATTTTAAAGATAGGTGTAGACGATTAAAGGACGCATTGTGATCTGATTGCAATCAGATCTTTCTGACCACCTTTGGAGGTAGTCAGGGACCCCTTGTATCTGGATATCAATCAAGTGTAAACAGATCTGGATGGTCAAACCATTTACCACTAGAAAAGCCTGGCCTCGAGGGACCCCCATTCGAGCCAGTGATTAGTCTTTTGGACGTAAACATTCTAATAGTCTAATAAATACATTTCATATATGGCATTGCAAAAATAATCGTTGGTTGTGTTTATGAAGGTCTTAGGTAACAATAGAATATGAAAGAAAATGTATTTCAAATAAAACAATTTCATGTAACTGCATACAATAAGTACAAACGAAAAACCACTAAAACACCACAATTCAAGTGGTAAAATCCATTAAAAACACCATCATAAAGATCAGTAATTATTAATTTGGGGCAGGTCTTCAACAACATTTTGAAACGTCTTTTTTTTCCTTATTTTTTTCTTCTGAAGAACAGAATGGCATATTCTGAAATTAAATATATGACAATACTTTGAGTGATTTGCATACAGGGAGACCCCAGGAAATCTGGTCACAATGGGGACACAGTGGACGGATAAGAGCCACATTTTAAAACCATGTGTAGAACCAACAAACCTTGATCAGAAAGTGATTTGATCATATTGATCAGATCACGAAACCCACAGGTAGGGGCAAAGTGTAAACGAGGCTTCTGTTGATGGAAGGCCCATCCCCAATGTGCCATAGAGCTCTACCTGTCCATGTTTGTGACAGCCCAACCCAGGTGGGTGGCGCAAAGCAAGAGAGTGGGAGAAATGTGGCCCGACAGGTCTGATGGGAGACTCAGGGAAAGAGAGAGAGGCAGTCAGCCAGGTGGAGTCAGGTGCTGTCTACAGTCTGGGCTGGAACAGTGTCATAGTTCTATACAGTAGTAGAGCAGTAGGGACTGTGTGGAGCTGGGCTGTAGTCTAGCCCCTAACTGACTGACTGGCACTCAACAGGAATACCAGGCCTTGTTTATCAACTGGAAAATGAATTCTACATAACACTGAAGAGAGAAACTTGTCAGAGTGGAACTTTCTTTCCCCTCCCGTCTTGTTCATTCACTCTCTAGTCTCTCTCCCAGGGGCTGGAGCTGGGGGCTGTGAGAGTTTGTACAGTAGTCTGGAAAGAGAGTGAGAGGAGGAGAGGGAGGGAGAGAGGAAAAGAGAGAGCAGGGGAGTAGACAGAGGCCAGGGGAGACATGCTACGCTACAGCTCACCAGGATCGGTCGCCACCACTGAGGACAGTCCAGAGCAGCCCAGTGAGGTAAGGAGCCCCAGGGGGCCACTCTGTCCCAGGATAGAACCCAAACATCACTCATTCACCTGTCAGATGAGTAGCATGGCGTGTTGGTTTGTGTAAGTCAGTGTGTTTGTAGACTATCTGGTGTTTGTTTGCTTTTGTCTCCGCTCCCCCCACTCCCCGTTCGCTTTTCTCTCTCTCAATCTGTTTTCCTCACGTCTGGCTGCTCAAAGCTAGTTTTTGTAGCATGTCTACATCACAACTAATCATTCTCACTTTTTGAGTGTTGCCGGTGTGTTGGAATTTTGCATGTGGCTCAGGGATATGTGTATCTGTTTGAGCTTGTAATGAGAGCCGAGTATCTGGGAGGCAGGGCTGTCATGTTTATTTGATCAGCCCAGCGCGCCTAGCAGACCACATCTTTAAACTGCCAATAAAAGCCATTCTCACAGCTAATGAAGTGACACCAAAGGATTTATAGCCAACATAAAAGCCAACATGGAGTTGGATTAATCCTTATGATGATTACAGCGTCATGTTTCACTCTCAACCAAGAGATTGCTTTTGCAATTAACACCTTTTAAGAAAGTTAATTATTCCCATTGACTTACAGTATGTATGACTTACAGTATGTTAATCAGGGCACCTTGGTTCAAAAGGGATGTGTTGTAAACAAGATAGTGCTAGCATGAAGTGGTATAAGGCATTTTGATGCTGTTACCTCATTGCAGTTACATTTGCATCATTTTTGTTTGTGGTTTCACAGTCTATAATTATAAATACTGATGGTGACCTGTTGTATTTGGACCCCATCAGAAACATTCCACTGCTTATTGTAACACAACAATCAGGCTCATTACAACACAAATGTTATGCTCACATGCTTATCACATTACATATGAACCAATCCATTTTTATGTCATAAAGAGTGACACTGGGGAACACAACACATTTGAGTTTTCATCCAACTATGACATTGACTACTGGTGCATGAGCTTGAACTGAGTGACCTTGACATTTTCTTTTTATGTCTGTGTGTGTTTCTGTCTGTTTTTGATTCCCCCAGAGGAGGATCCGGCGACTCAGACTAACTCTTCATACAGGAGACAATGGACAGAATGAGACCAAGAAACCAACCTCAGACACAGTGAGTCCCAAAACACACACCGAGTCAGCCTCACACACCCAGTCAGCCTCACACGTCTTCATCTTCACCACCCTATGGATCCTGGATCTTATCTTTTCCTTCTCTCCCCTCCCTTAATTGTCGCTTCCTCAACCTGTAGTCAGTGCGCTCTGCCTCACTCCCTTTCTTATTTCACGGCCCTCTCTATCCCTCAAACACACACAAATCAGGTGGGAATGTTTGTGAACTAGGAACCAGCTTTTATCCAGTTTAAGAAACATTCCATGGACTGTCTACACAATACAGAGACGGAGAAAGGTGGAACCACTGAGATTTACTGCTGTTATGTTATCTGGGCTGTTGGTTATGCAATTGTATCCACACAGGGGTGTGTACACCACACACACATACATACACAGCTGTGTCTGATTTTCACAGCACTCTGCACAAATTTAGAAGGTGCGTGTCCCTTTTCATCTACAGTAGAACTCTCTTCAGCATGCACAAGCCTAGCTGACGACAGAATTACACAGAACCGCATGCTGTTGTCTATTTTCAGATGCCATATATCATATATAATGTACACGGCACATGATGACATCTTACTGTAAAATTGTATAGGTCGTCTTATACAAATGTTTAGCCAATAAACAATCACTAAACAATCATGGAACTCTTTTTAATTACACGGTACCTACTTAATACACATGGGTAGCCTACGCCATAATAAAGGCAGACATGTTGTTTGCCAGAGGTGGTTTGCCATTTTGCTCTGTTTGTGTTGAGAAGCTGTGGTCTGGCAAAGTTACATCAGCTAGTTTGTAATCTAAGTGTTTGACAGCACTCAGTGTGCTGCTTGGAATCACATTGAGGTTAGGGGAAGTATGGTTTCGGTCGCTCCTCCACAGAGACTGAGATAGTGACAGAAAGCAGAGAGATAGATCCATGCTGTTCTTTGTACCTTGTACACTGTTTCTATAACCTGCCCCACCCCTTTGTCATCACAGTTCAGCTGATAGAAGTGTGACTAATGGTGTAATCTGATGGTGTTTCCCTTCAGGAGGCTGTGCATGTTTACAGCATTACTACTGATAAAAGACGACAGCCAGGTCAGGGTTGACAAGAGAGCAGCACAGAGGAGAACAACGTTGGGCCCTAGTTAATTAGGGCCCAGAGTTTTTCCTGGTCTAGTTATGTGGTCTGGAAATACTCAGGGCCCTGCTGATGACACAACACATCTGTGCCAGTCGTATGGGGGCCGTGCCACACTGCCACGGCCAGCTGTGCACTCCAGTCTGCAATGTGGTATCAGTCTGTGCTGAAGCTAGGCCCACTTAACGAGCCAACCAGCGCTAACGAGAGCAGCGCTCCGGAGCGGCAAGGACATATTGCACATCACATTAATAATTATCCCAGCCCATTAACTTCAGAGACCTTACAGATAGAACATAAACAGAGGATTAGTACGTAAGGACGCACAGTGGGAAAGGAGGAGAGAAGGATGATCAAAGTGCCCCCCCTCCTACCACATCCCCTCTAGCTTACCTTTATCTATTGACTTAGCAGGCATGTTGAAGGCAGCTGAAATTGACATGACTCTTCCCTTGTTGTCAGGGTTTCAGTCAGTAATACCAATTCAGTATTCATCAGTACAGTACTTTGAGTGAATAAAGCAGTAAGCAGATGACGTCACTACTACCGTTCAAAAGTTTGGGGTCACTTAGAAATGTCCTTGTTTTTGAAAGAAAAGCACATTTGTGTTCCATTAAAATAACATAGAATTGATCAGAAATACAGTGTAGACATTGTTAATGTTGTAAATGACTATTGCAGCTGGAGAAGGCTGATATTTAATGGAATATCTACATAGGCGTACAGAGGACCTGTCACGTTCTGACCATAGTTCTTGTGTGTTTTCCTTGTTTTGGTCAGTGTTGGTCAGGACGTGAGCTGGGTGGGCATTCTATGTTGTGTGTCTAGTTTGTCCGTTTCTATGTATGGCCTGATATGGTTCTCAATCAGAGGCAGATGTTAGTCATTGTCTTTGATTGGGAACCATATTTAGGTAGCTTGTTTTGTGTTGGGGTTTGTGGGTGATTGTTTCCTGTCTCTGTGTTCTCTGCACCAGATAGGACTGTTTTCAGGTTTTGCCACGTTTATTGTTTTGTAGTGTGTTCATATTGAGTTTCTGTTATTAAAGAACCATGGACACTTACCACGCTGCGCATTGGTCCTCCGATCCTTCTCGCTTCTCCTCCTCAGACGAAGAGGAGGAGGAAAACCCTTACAGAATCACCCACCACAACAGGACCAAGCGGTGGTAACGGGCAGCAGGAACAGCGGCCGAAGACACAAGACTCCTGGACGTGGGAAGAAATCCTCGACGGGGAGGACCCTAGGCCAAGCCAGGGGAGTGTCGCCGTCCCAATGTGCAGCAGGAGAAGCAGCAGCAGCAAAAGCAGCAGCAGAAGAAGCAACAGAAGCAGCAGAGGAAGCGGCAGCAGCAGCAAAAGCAGCAGCAGAAGAAGCAACAGAAGCAGCAGAGGAAGCGGCAGCAGCAGCAAAAGCAGCAGCAGGAGAAGCAACAGAAGCAGCAGAAGAAGCAACCGCAGCAGCAGCAGCAAAAGCAGCAGCAGCAGCAAAAGCAGCAGCAGGAGAAGCAACAGAAGTAGCAGAAGAAGCAACAGCAGCAGCAGCAGCAGAAATGTCAGGATTCCTGTACATGGGATGATGTGTTGGATGGCAAGTGTTGCTACACATGGGAGGAGATCCAGGCTGGTAGGGATCGCCTACCATGGGAACAGGTGGAGGCATTGAGGAGAGCAGAGGCAGCCGGAGAGAGGAGCCATCGATAAGAGGGAAGCCCGAGAGGCAGCCCCAAAAATTTCTTGGGGGGAGGCACTTGGAGCTGTCAGCGAAGCTGAGTCTGAAAAGATCGAGGAGTTATTGGACAGAATGGAGGAGAGTGAACGGATGGGAGATGAGGAGACACTCGAGGAGGTGTTAATAGAATTGGGGGAGAGTGAAGAGAGAGAGCAGTTGATTTGGCGTAGTATGCAAGGCATTCGCCCTGAGGTGCGTGTCCCCAGCCCGGTACCACCAGTGCCGGCACCCCGCACCAGGCTGTCTCTCCGTCCCATCAATACAGGTGCTCCCGCCTGTCCGGTGCTACCAGAGTTTCAGCCCCTCAGTCCAGAGGCGCCAGAGCCCCTCAATCCAGAGGCGCCAGAGCTCCTCTGTCCAGCGCGGCCAGAGCCTTCCTCCTCTCCAGCGCTGCCGGAGTCTCCCGCCTGTCCGGCGCTGTCAGAGCTTCCACCCCTCAGTCCAGAGGCGCCAGAACCCCTCAGTCCAGAGGCGCCAGAGCCCCTCTGTCCAGCGCTGCCAGAGCCTTCCTCTCCAGCGCTGCTGGAGTCTCCCGCCTGTCCGGCGCTGCCAGAGCTTCCTCCCCTCAGTCCAGAGGTGCCAGAGCCCCTCAGTCCAGAGGCGCCAGAACACCTCAGTCCAGCGCTGCCAGAGCCTTCCTCCTCTCCAGCGCTGCCGGAGTCTCCCGCCTGTCCGGCGCTACCAGAGCTTTTGCCCCTCAGTCCAGAGGTGCCAGAGCCCCTCAGTCTGCCCAGCGCCGCCTGAGCTGGCCGTTTGCCCAGCGCCGCCTGAGCTGGCCGTCTGCCCAGCGCCGCCTGAGCTGGCCGTCTGCCCAGCGCCGTCTGAGCTGGCCGTCTGCCCAGCGCCGCCTGAGCTGGCCGTCTGCCCAGCGCCATCAGAGTCTCCCGTCTGTCCAGAGCTGCTAGAGTCTCCCTTCTGTCCAGAGCTGCTAGAGTCTCCCGTCTGTCCAGAGCTGCTAGAGTCTCCCGTCTGTCCAGAGCTGCTAGAGTCTCCCGTCTGTCCAGAGCTGCTAGAGTCTCCCGTCTGTCCAGAGCTGCTAGAGTCTCCCGTCTGTCCAGAGCTGCTAGAGTCTCCCGTCTGTCCAGAGCGGCTAGAGTCTCCCGTCTGTCCAGAGCTGCTAGAGTCTCCCGTCTGTCCAGAGCTGCTAGAGTCTTCCGTCTGTCCAGAGCTGCTAGAGTCTCCTGTCTGTCCAGAGCTGCCAGAGTCTCCAGTCTGTCATGAGCCGCCAGAGCCGCCAGTCAGCGTGGATCCGCCAGAGCCACCAGTCAGCGTGGAGCCGCCAGAGCCGCCAGAGCCGCCAGTCAGCCAGGATCCGCCATTCAGCCAGGATCCTCCAGAGCCGCCATTCAGCCAGGATCCTCCAGAGCCACCATTCAGCCAGGATCCTCCAGAGCCGCCATTCAGCCAGGATCCTCCAGAGCCGCCATTCAGCCAGGATCCTCCAGGGCCGCCATTCAGCCAGGATCCGCCAGGGCCGCCAGTCAGCCAGGATCTTCCAGAGCCGCCAGTCAGCCAGGATCTTCCAGAGCCGCCAGTCAGCCAGGATCTTCCAGAGCCGCCAGTCAGCCAGGATCTTCCAGAGCCGCCAGTCAGCCAGGATCTTCCAGAGCCGCCAGTCAGCCAGGATCTTCCAGAGCCGCCAGTCAGCCAGGATCTTCCAGAGCCGTCAGTCAGCCAGGATCTGCCAGAGCTGTCAGTCAGCCAGAAGCTGCCAGAGCCATCAACCAGCCTGAGCTATCTCTCAGTCCTGAGCTACCTCTCAGTCCTGAGCTACCCCTCAGTCCTGAGCTACCCCGCAGGCCTGAGCTACCCCTCAGGCCTGAGCTACCCCTCAGGCCTGAGCTACCCTTCAGTCCCGAGCTACCCCTCAGTCCTAAGCTACCCCTCAGGCCAGTGGGGCCCTTTGTTAGGGTTCCTAGGCCAAGGTCGGCGGCGAGGGTCGCCACTCAAAGGATGCTAAGTAGGTGGACTAAGACAATGAGGGAGTTGAGTCCACGTCCAGCGCCAGAGCCGCCACCGCGGACAGACCCACCCCTATAGGTTTAGGTTGTGTGGTCGGAGTCCGCACCTTGGGGGGGTTTCCTTGTTTTAGTGTTGGTCAGGACGTGAGCTGAAAAGAACATAGAATGCCACCCTAGTCACACCCTGACCTAACCAAAATAGAGAATAAAAGCCTCTCTATGGCCAGGGCGTGACAACTGTTGACGTTGAGACTGGCCATTTTGAGCCTGTAATTGAATCCACAAATACTGATGCTCCAGATACTCAACTGGTCTAAAGAAGGACAGTTTAATTGCTTCTTTAATTAGCACAACAGTTTTCAGCTGTGCTAACATAATTGCAAAAGGGTTTTCTAATGATCAATTTGCCTTTTAAAATGATAAACTTGGATTAGCTAACACAACGTGCCATTGGAACACAGGAGTGATGGTTGCTGATAATGGGCCTCTGTACGCCTATGTAGATATTCCATTAAAAATCAGCTTTTTTTAGTTTACAGCTAATTAACAATGTCTACACTGTATTTCTGATAAATTTGATGTTATTTTAATGAACAAAAGATGTGCTTTTCTTTCACAAACAAGGACACCCCAAACTTTTGAACGGTAGTGTACATCCAATATTAAAGGTCAGCATCCAACATGGAGAGCGACTATCGTAAAAGTCTGTGGGCTGTCCTTGACACTGGATTCTTTCATGGTTGAACTCGCTGTATGTAGATGTTATCTTCAGAGGAATTGAAAATATAGGTAACTATAGGTAACACTCCCATATTGTGTACATATTCTTGGTTTGTTAGTCCCCTCAAAATGCCTTAGACATCTCTTTTGTCCCACCCCACACACATGTGGAGACCTCACCTGGCTTAACTGGTGCCTCCAGAGACGAAACCTCTCTCATCGTCACTCAACGCCTAGGTTTACCTCCACTGTACTCACATCCTACCATACCTTTGCTTTGAATCTATTCTACCATGTCCAGAAATCTGCTCCTTTTTATTCTCTGTCCCCAACGCACTAGATGACCAGTTCTTATAGCCTTTAGCCATACCCTTCTCCTACTCCATTCCTCTGGTCATGTAGAGGTTAACCCAGGCACACTTCTATTCCCCCAGGCACTATCATTTGTTGACTTCTGTAACCGTAAAAGCCTTGGATTCATGCATGCTATTTAGGGATAGGCGTCCCATCAACAGGGACAGTGTCCCTGTTGACGGGACGCCTATCCCTAAATAGCATGCATGAATCACGATCAAAGAATTTAGAGAAACAACAAATGTTGGTACATACACATGTAAGTGTCTTATATTGGCTGAAAGCTTAAATTATTGTTCATATAACTGCACTGTCCAATTTACAGTAGCTATTACTGAGAAAAGCATACCATGCTATTGTTTGAGGAGAGCTCCTAACAACAAGCACGTTTTTCACAGCGATAGGTTTGATACATTCACCTCTGAAGGTGAAATGTGTACTTACATTCTGAAATCTTGCTCTGATTTATCATCCAAAGGGTCCCAGAGATAACATGACATTTCTTTTTGTTAGATAATCCTTTTTCATATCCTAAAAAGGTCCATATAGCATGCACAATCGATTTTGTATTTCCACTAGCTCAATTTGCAAAGAAAGGAATCTGTGAAAATCTAACCCTAAACGTTGTTTCAACCAGTCAAATCACATTCGTATTTATTCCTCAGAGATCCTAGAACGTAACCAGACTTCACTATATCATTAGGGGTGTAGTGTATATCCTATAGGACACCAAATTTGGTCAGAGAGCGAAGCCTTCATGGCACGCCGATGACGCGGGCAGTCTTCACTTGATCGACTGTAACTTTGTAAAATAAGCACCAATCGGGGTCAAACAAAGCTTGCTAGATAGCCAATGAGCAGGCCAATGAGCCCCGTATAGGCCGCAAAATGTAGCTGCTAACCTTGTGTGACAGCAAGCCTTTTCATTTTGGACAAAAATTATAAGAATATGGAGAGTTATGAAGTTATGAAAACTGGGTGTTTTGAAAATGTTGAACTTATTATATGGCTACTAATACTGGAAAAGCTAAATCCAAGTATACAGATTTGACAATATTCTTGCAGTAAAATGTAATGTGAATGTAAATGTCTCCTTCACGATTTGCCCAAATGTACCTGGGTGACTTCACACTAAATGTCATGTAGTTTTCTCATACTTCATGTTATCCGTCTACAACTTTGCACATACACTGCTGCCATCTTGTGGACACCATAGGAATTACAACCAGAGTGATGGCTAGATGTGGGACCTTTCTGTAGCATTCCTACATTTAATTCACATTTCCACAAACTTCAAAGTGTTTCCTTTCAAATGGTACCAAGAATATGCATATCCTTGCTTTAGGGTCTGAGCTACAGGCAGTTAGATTTGGGTATGTCATTTTAGGTGAATATGTAAAAAAAAAATTGGTCTATCCCTAAGATGTTTTAACATCAGAAGCCTCCTCCCTAAGTTTGTTTTATTTACTGCTTTAGCACACTCCGCCAACCCTGATCTCCTAGCCGTGTCTGAATCCTGGCTTAGGAAAGCCACCAAAAATTCTGAAATTTCCATCCCAACTACAACATTTTCTGCCAAGATAGAACTGCCAAAGGGGTTGAGTTGCAATCTACTGCAGAGATAGCCTACAGAGTTCTGTCATGCTATCCAGGTCTGTGCCCAAACAGTTCGAGCTTCTACTTTTAAAAATCCACCTTTCCAGAAATAAGTCTCTCACTGTTGCCACTTGTTATAGACCCCCCTCAGCCCCCAGCTGTGACCTGGACATCATATGTGAATGAATTGACCCCCATTTATCTTCAGAGTTTATACTGTTAGGCAACCTAAACTGGGATATTCTTAACACCCCGGCCATCCTACAATCTAAGCTAGATGCCCTCAATCTCACATAAATTAGCATGGAATCTACCCAGGTACAATCCTAAATCCGTAAACACGAGCACCCTCATAGATATCATCCTGACCAACCTGCCCTTTAAATACACCTCTGCTGTCTTCAACCAGGATTTCAGCAATCACTGCCTCATTGCCTGAGGCCGTAATGGGTCCACGGTCAAACGACCACCCCTCATCACTGTCAAACGCTCCCTAAAACACTTCAGCGAGCAGGCCTTTCTAATTCACCTGGCCCGGGTATCCTGGAAGGATATTGACATTATGCCATCAGTAGAGGATGCCTGGTTATTCTTTAAAAGTGCTTTCCTCACCATCTTAACTCAGTATTTCCCCTTCAAAAAATGCAGAAATAAGAACAGACATTGCCCTTGGTTCACTAGAGATTTGACTGCCCTTGACCAGCACAAAAACATCCTGTGGCGTACTGCATTAGCATCGAAAGACCCCGCGATATGCAACTTTTCAGGGAAGTTAGAAACCAATATACACAGGCAGTTAGGAAAGCCAAGGCTAGCTTTTTCAAACAGAAGTTTGCATCCTGTAGCACAAACTCCAAAAAGTTCTGGGACACTGTAAAGTCCATGGAGAATAAGAGCACCTCCCCCCAGCTGCCCACTGCACTGAGGCTAGGAAACACTGTCACCACCGATAAATCTACGATAATCGAGAATTTCAATAAGCATTTTTCTACATGCTTTCCACCTGGCTACCCCTACCCCGGTAAACAGCTCTGCACCCCACACAGCAACTTGCCCAAGCCATTTCTCCTTCACCAAAATCCAGATAGCTGATGTTCTTAAAGAGCTGCAAAATCTGGACCCCCACAAATCAGCTGGGCTAGAAAATCTGGACCCTCTCTTTCTAAAATGATCCGCTGCAATTGTTGCTGCCTCAATAACTAGCCTGTTCAACCTCTCTTTCGTATTGTCTGAGATCCCTAAAGATTGGAAAACTTTCTCGGTCACCCCTCTCTTCAAAGGGGAGACACTCTAGACCCAAACTGTTACAGACCTATATCTATCCTACCCTGCCTTTCTAAAGTCTTTGAAAGTTAACAAACAGATCACCGACCATTTCGAATCCCACTGTACCTTCTCCGCTATGCAATCTGGTTTCCGAGCTGGTCATGGGTGCACCTCAGCCACGCTCAAGGTCCTAAACGATAACTGCCATCGATAAAAGACAATACTGTGCAGACGTCTTCATCGACCTGGCCAAGGCTTTCGACTCTCTCAATCACCGCATTCTTATCGGAAGATTCAACAGCCTTGGTTTCTCAAATGACTGCCTCACCTTGTTCACCAACTACTTCTCAGATAGAGTTCAGTGTGTCAAATCGGAGGGCCTGTTGTCTGGACCTCTGGCAGTCTCTATGGGGGTGCCACAGGGTTCAATTCTCGGGCCGATTCTTTTCTCTGTATACATCAATATGTCACTCTTGCTGCTGGTGATTCTCTGATCCACCTCTACGCAGACAACACCATTCGGTATACTTCTGGCACTTTTTGGGATATTGTGTTAACAGACTTCCAGACGAGCTTCAATGACATACAACACTCCTTCTGTGGCCTCCGACTGCTCTTAAATGCAAGTAAAACCAAATGCATGCACTTCAACCGATCGCTGCCCACACCAGCTCGCCCGTCTAGCATCACTAATCTGGACAGTTCTGACTTAGAATATGTGGACAACTACAAATACCTAGGTGTCTGGTTAGACTATAAACTCTCCTTCCAGACTCATATGAAGCATCTCCAATCCAAAATTAAATCTAGAATCGGCTTCCTATTTCACAACAAAACAAAACATCCTTCACTCATGCTGCCAAACATACCCTCGTAAAACTGACTCTTCTACCGATCCATGACTTCGGCAATGTCATTTACAAAATAGCCTCCAACACTCTACTCAGCAAATTGGATGTAGTCTATCACAGTGCCATCTGTTTTGTCACCAAAGCCCCATATACTACCCACCACTGCGAACTGTACGCTCTCGTTGGCTGGCCCTCACTTCATATTTGTCGCCAAACCCACTGGCTCCAGTCATCTATAAGTCTTTGTTAGGCAAAGCCCCGCCTTATCTCAGCTCCCTGGTCACCATAGCAGCACCCTCCCATAGCATGCGCGCCAGCAGGTATATTTCACTGGTCATCCCCAAAGCCAACTCCTCCTTTGGCCGCCTTTCCTTCTAGTTCTCTGATGCCAATGACTGGAACGAATTGCAAAAATCACAGAAGCTTATATCTCCCTCAATAACTTTAAGCATCAGCTGTCAGAGCAGCTTACTGATCATTGCACCTGTACACAGGCCATCTGTAAATAGCCTACCCAACTACCTCATCCCTGTATTGTTATTTATGTTTAGCTCCTTTGCACCCCAGTATCTCTACTTGCACATTCATCTTCTGCACATCTAACACTCCAGTGTTTAATTGATCAATTGTAATTATTTCGCCACTATGGCCTATTTATTGCCTTACCTCTGTCATGACTGTCCTGATCAGGACCATGCCCCAGGACTACCTGACATGATGACTCCTTGCTGTCCCCAGTCCATCTGACCATGCTGCTGCTCTAGTTTCAACTGTTCTGCCTTATTATTATACGACCATGCTGGTCATTTATGAACATTTGAACATCTTGGCCATGTTCTGTTATAATCTCCACCCGGCACAGCCAGAAGAGGACTGGCCACCCCACATAGCCTGGTTCCTCTCCAGGTTTCTTCCTAGGTTTTGGCCTTTCTAGGGAGTTTTTCCTAGCCACCGTGCTTCTACACCTGCATTGCTTGCTGTTTGGGGTTTTAGGCTGGGTTTCAGTACAGCACTTTGAGATATCAGCTGATCTACGAAGGGCTATATAAATAAATTTGATTTGATTTGATCAGGTCAGGTTACAGGAGACCACAACCCTACAGATTATCTCTCAACCCCAACAGAGGAGGAGAGATCTAGGGGTCTGAAGATGTGGGGGTTTTATGACCCCTCACGCCCCTGGTAAATCTCAGGCCACAGACAAATTCCTTTGTCCTGTTACTATGGAGAACCAACCTCAGAACAAATAAAGGCACTTTGGAACAATGGTTTCCGTCAGCCACAATGGTGGTCATGACGATAGATGGAATATGAAAATGTATGTCATTTTTGTTTTGTTATTTAAAGGTTAATAGATGACGTTATTACGAAAACATTGTAACGTGAAGAGTTTTCCTAGTATATGTTTGATGTTTATACATTGTACGTTGTGTGGAAAATGTCCAAATCAAAGGGAATGTTTTGGTAAAGATGAAATGTGAAGTTAGTCGTCTAAAATTGGATTTGAGAAAAACCTAGACCTTGCTCTTAACTTGGTACGCCCAGAGAATTGCTCTAAAGGCGGTTACGCCCACTTCTGACCCAAGGGTATAAAACCTGTGAGTAAAGAATTTACAGAAGAGACTACGTGACCCAAGCTGCAGTCAAGGTCTAAAAAGTCAACGAACCCAGAACGCAACACAAGTTTGAAGACAAAGAAATCTTTTTCTACCCAAGCTACGGATGAGTAGCTGTGTCTAAGCGGGTGAAATCAAGCCGGACCCGCTAGCATCCATTCCCAGCGAATCGTGCTATCTAAACGGTTTCATCCCTATGCTGTGAGCTCTGAGCTACAGAGTTGTCTGTCCTCAGAAGACCCTTTCCAGAGCAAGGGTGAGGGAACAGACTCCTAAGCCAAAAGGACACTGACATCTTGAGGATGACCAAAAAGTTGCGCCGGAGAAGTGCGTCATCGAGCAGCCTGAACGGTCCACGCAGAGAATCCTCGGAGGTCTTCCCCACGTAATTACATCATTATATTCTGACCCATAAGAGCGGCAGTTTGGGGCAAGGCTAGGGTTAGAATAGCATAGCTGACAAATTCACCCAAATGTATATTTCTCTCGTGTACTTTCTTTTTTCTCTCTCTCTTTGAAATCCCCATTTTGGGTAACACGCGCCATAGTGTGTTGGCCCGTTATACTAAGTTCTAATAAATAGCCTATAATGTGTTTTGTCTATGTGTATCTTTTACCATCATTTTAGCTTTCTAGTAAATAAATATTCAACTAAGATTGGTGTGGTACGAACTGGTTAATTAGCGGCTGTTGTAAAAATCGATATTCTGATATTCTTTGAGTTCATTTGGGAAATAGAAACTCAATGAAACTAGTTTTCCCATGGTGCCCCAGGTTAATGAGTTAATAATTGCTTGATTCAGTTAATCACGCAATTAGAAACTTTTAATCATTTGATGAGCAACAGTCGTCATATTAACTAATACAACGTCACGACACCTCCGTCATCTTACTACATTTGCACACACTGTATATACACTTTTCTATTGTGTTATTGACTATACGTTTGTTTATCCCATGTGTAACTTGTTTGTGTCGCACTGCTTTGCATTATCTAGGTCAGGTCGAAGTTAGAATTGAGAACTTGTTCTCAGCTGGCCTACCTGGTTAAATAAAGGTGAAGAAAAAAAACAAACACTTAGAAGTGAAACCTGGGTAGCAGGAGACAACAAGACTGTGGTGCCACATAGAGATGGAGAGGACGAAGAAAGAAAACACGCATGACAAGATAGTTAAGTGAAGGAGGGAGGGAGGAAACATCTTACATTTAAATCGGAGATATTATGTTTCGGGAAAAGGACAATGACGAAAGTGGTGATCTACCATGAAATTAAAAAGGGTGTGTCCTGTAACCCGACACCCTGTGGGAGACAGGCTTATCAGTGACTCTGACCTGGATGTGGTGTAATGCATCTGCTCCTTGTGAACTGCCTGGAACTGTGGCACAGAGGTGCTAGACTGAAAGTTTACATTTACTTGAGTCAAAGGATGGTGTTTTCGAAGTTAAGGCAATTCAATCAAATGGGTCACATTAGAAAAACGTTTTACTTCTACATGACATGTACTGTATAGTAAGTTCCACATACATGTCCTAAAGAAAGGAAATAAAGCTCAGGGCACAAAGCAGTATTAGAGGTACAGTGCCTTGCGAAAGTATTCGGCCCCCTTGAACTTTGCGACCTTTTGCCACATTTCAGGCTTCAAACATAAAGATATAAAACTGTATTTTTTTTGTGAAGAATCAACAACAAGTGGGACACAATCATGAAGTGGAACAACATTTATTGGATATTTCAAACTTTTTTAACAAATCAAAAACTGAAAAATTGGGCGTTCAAAATTATTCAGCCCCTTTACTTTCAGTGCAGCAAACTCTCTCCAGAAGTTCAGTGAGGATCTCTGAATGATCCAATGTTGACCTAAATGACTAATGATGATAAATACAATCCACCTGTGTGTAATCAAGTCTCCGTATAAATGCACCTGCACTGTGATAGTCTCAGAGGTCCGTTAAAAGCGCAGAGAGCATCATGAAGAACAAGGAACACACCAGGCAGGTCCGAGATACTGTTGTGAAGAAGCCGGATTTTAAAGCCGGATTTGGATACAAAAAGATTTCCCAAGCTTTAAACGTCCCAAGGAGCACTGTGCAAGCGATAATATTGAAATGGAAGGAGTATCAGACCACTGCAAATCTACCAAGACCTGGCCGTCCCTCTAAACTTTCAGCTCATACAAGGAGAAGACTGATCAGAGATGCAGCCAAGAGGCCCATGATCACTCTGGATGAACTGCAGAGATCTACAGCTGAGGTGGGAGACTCTGTCCATAGGACAACAATCAGTCGTATATTGCACAAATCTGGCCTTTATGGAAGAGTGGCAAGAAGAAAGCCATTTCTTAAAGATATCCATAAAAAGTGTCGTTTAAAGTTTGCCACAAGCCACCTGGGAGACACACCAAACATGTGGAAGAAGGTGCTCTGGTCAGATGAAACCAAAATGGAACTTTTTGGCAATAATGCAAAACGTTATGTTTGGCGTAAAAGCAACACAGCTCATCACCCTGAACACACCATCCCCACTGTCAAACATGGTGGTGGCAGCATCATGGTTTGGGCCTGCTTTTCTTCAGCAGGGACAGGGAAGATGGTTAAAATTGATGGGAAGATGGATGGAGCCAAATACAGGACCATTCTGGAAGAAAACCTGATGGAGTCTGCAAAAGACCTGAGACTGGGACGGAGATTTGTCTTCCAACAAGACAATGATCCAAAACATAAAGCAAAATCTACAATGGAATGGTTCAAAAATAAACATATCCAGGTGTTAGAATGGCCAAGTCAAAGTCCAGACCTGAATCCAATCGAGAATCTGTGGAAAGAACTGAAAACTGCTGTTCACAAATGCTCTCCATCCAACCTCACTGAGCTCGAGCTGTTTTGCAAGGAGGAATGGGAAAAAAATGTCAGTCTCTCGATGTGCAAAACTGATAGAGACATACCCCAAGCGACTTACAGCTGTAATCGCAGCAAAAGGTGGCGCTACAAAGTATTAACTTAAGGGGGCTGAATAATTTTGCACGCCCAATTTTTCAGTTTTTGATTTGTTAAAAAAGTTTGAAATATCCAATAAATGTCATTCCACTTCATGATTGTGTCCCACTTGTTGTTGATTCTTCACAAAAAAATACAGTTTTATATCTTTATGTTTGAAGCCTGAAATGTGGCAAAAGGTCGCAAAGTTCAAGGGGGGCGAATACTTTCGCAAGGCACTGTATATAGCACAGTGGAGTCTTTCATTATGCAAGCAATTTTGATACACAGTCAAGCTTAGGTAACATTGTCAATTAAAGTAGTGAATAGTAAACTCTTAGAAGAAAAGGCGCTATCTAGAACCTAAAATGATTATTCGGCTGTCTCAATAGGAGAACCCTTTGAAGAACACTTTTTGGTTCCGGGTAGAATCCTTTTGGTTCCAGGTAGAACCCTTTTGGGTTCCATGTAAAACCCTTTCCACAGAGGGTTTGACATGGAACCCAAGAGTTCTACCTGGAACCAAAAAGGGTTATTCCTATGGGGACAGCCGAAGAACCCTTTTGGAACCCTTTTTTCTAAGAGTGTAGAATATTACCCATTGCTTTTGATTTTGAGTTCTTCAGACTAGGCCTCTCTCATCTGGTTTTCCATGAATAAATAACACTGTCAGTTCAGTGAGGGTCACATTCCTTTGGCAGGACATTAAAGCTGTTTTCACAGCCCCTTATCTGACTGGATAGAAGAAGAAAAATCAGTTTCTGTTACAATTCAGCTTCAAATGCTGAAACACCTATATTGTAATATTTAAAACGCAATAGAGGCTGACATGAAGTTCTTTCAGAGGGTGTGTACAGTACCGGCCATAAAACATAATGACGGCCATTCTTCTCTCCCATCTGTTGGAATTCACATTGCCTATTTGGAGCCCCTCGTAATGTCAGCCTGCTCTCTCTCTGTGGATTATCTGGTGTGGAAATGTGAAGCAACGTCCAGCTCAGGAGGCCATGAAACAACAGTGGCGTCATTATTCCCCATCTCTTATCTCTGCTGGATGGGCGAAGGACGCCTTCTCTCTCTGGCTGGATGGGCTGCAGAGCAGAGGTCTTGGATGATGTTCCTCTGAGCTAATATTTGTTTAGTAGGGAAGCTTCTCTTTTCTCTTCTAAGAAACAAGAACTTTTTAGTTGTTGTCCAAAATATACAGTACCAGTAAAAGTTTGGACACACACTCATTCCAGGGTTTTTCTTTATTTATACTATTTTCTACATTGTAGAATAATAGTGAAGACATCAAAACTATGAAATAACACAAAAAAGTGTTAAACAAATCAAAATATATTTATATTTGAGATTCTTCAAAGTACCCACCATTTGCCTTGGTGACAGCTTTGCACGCTCTTAGCATTCTCTCAACCAGCTTCATGAGGTAGTCACCTGCATTTCAATTAACGGTTGGGCCTTCTTAAAAGTTAATTTGTGGAATTTCTTTCCTTCTTAATGCATTTGAGCCAATAAGTTGTGTTGTGACAAGGTAGGGGTTGTAACGGTTTTCTTCTGGTGAAAGAGAGGCGGACCAAAACGCAGCATGGTTATAATTCATGGTTCTTTAATAACGAAACTATACATTAATAAACTACAAAACAAGAAACATGAAAACCCGAAACAGTCCCGTGTGGTACAAACACTGACACAGGAGACAACCACCCACAAAACCCAACATAAAACAGGCTACCTAGGCTCCCAATCAGAGACAATGACTAACACCTGCCTCTGACTGAGAACCATATCAGGCCAAACATAAAAATAGACAAACCAGACACACAACATAGAATGCCCACCCAGCTCACGTCCTGACTAACACTAAAACGAGGAAAACACACAAGAACGATGGTCAGAACGTGACAGTACCCCCGGCAGTACCCCCTGGCGGCTCCTTGCAGACTGGCGGCACTGGCGGCGCTGGGCAGACTAGCGACTCTGATGGCGCTGGGCAGACTGGCGACTGTTGGCGCTGGGCAGACAGGAAGCTCCGGCAATGCTGGAGAGGAAGGCTCTGGCAGCGCTGGACTGAGGAGCTCTGGCGCCTCTGGAATGAGGGGCTCTGGCGCCTCTGGACTGAGGGGCGGAAGCTCTGGCAGCGCCGGACAGGCGGGAGACTCCGGCTGCGCTGGAGAGGAGGAAGGCTCTGGCAGCGCTGGACAGAGGAGCTCTGGCGCCTCTGGACTGAGGGGCTCTGGAGCCTCTGGACTGAGGGGCGGAAGCTCTGACAGCGCCGGACAGGCGGGAGACTCCGGCTGCGCTGGAGAGGAGGAAGGCTCTGGCAGCGCTGGACAGAGAAGCTCTGGCGCCTCTGGACTGAGGTGCTCTGGCGCCTCTGGACTGAGGTGCTCTGGCGCCTCTGGACTGAGTGGCGCTGGCGCCTCTGGACTGAGGAGCGCTGTTGCCTCTGGACTGAGGGGCGGAAACTCTGGTAGCGCCGGACAGGCGGGAGCACCTGTGTTGATGGGACGGAGAGACAGCCTGGTGCGGGGTGCCGGCACTGGTGGTACCGGGCTGGGGACACGCACCTCAGGGCGAATGCCTTGCATACTACGCCAAATCAACTGCTCTCTCTCTTCACTCTCCCCCAATTCTATTAACACCTCCTCGAGTGTCTCCTCATCTCCCATCCGTTCACTCTCCTCCATTCTGTCCAATAATTCCTCGACCCTCTCAGGGTCGCCGATAGCTCCGATAACTTCTTGCGTCGAGCCATCCCGGATCCGGGATCGTGAATACAGCCTCAAGCTCATTACCATAACGCAACGTTAACTATTCATGAAAATCGCAAATGAAATGAAATTAATATGCTAGCTCTCAAGCTTAGCCTTTTCTTAACAACACTGTCATCTCAGATTTTCTAAATATGCTTCTCAACCATTGCAAAATAAGCATGTGTGTAACAGCTAGCGCGGCTAGCGTAGCATTTAGCGTTAGCATCAGCAGACAACATTTTCACAAAAAACAGAAAATCATTCAAATAAAATCATTACCTTTGAAGAACTTCAGATGTTTTCAATGAGGAAACTCTCAGTTAGATAGCAAATGCTCAGTTTTTCCTGAAAGATTATTTGTTTAGGAAAAATTGCTCCGTTTGGTGCGTCACGTTTGGCTACCAAAAAACCCCGAAAATTCAGTCTTCAAAACGCCAAACTTTTTTCCAAATTAACTCCATAATATCGACTGAAACATGGTAAACGTTGTTTAGAATCAATCCTCAAGGTGTTTTTCACATATCTCTTCATGATATATCGTTTGTTGAAAGCCTCCTCTCTCCTCTCAATCACTGGATGACTGCGTGCAGCTTGTAGGTTACGCACCAATTTAGACAAAGGACACCGGGCGGACTCCTGGTAAATGTAGTCTCTTATGGCCAATCTTCCAATGATATGCCTAGAAATACGTCACAATGCTGCAGACACCTTGGAGAAACGATAGAAAGGGCAGGCTCATTCCCGGCGCATTCACAGCCATATAAGGAGACAATGGAAAACAGAGCTTCAAAAATTCTGCCCATTTCCTGGTTGAAGTTTCATCTTGGTTTCGCCTGTAGCATGAGTTCTGTGGCACTCACAGATAATATCTTTGCAGTTTGGAAACCTTAGAGTGTTTTCTTTCCTAAGATGCCAATTATATGCATAGTCGAGCATCTTTTCGTGACAAAATATTGCGCTTAAAATGGGCACGTTTTTTTATCCATAAATTAAAAGAGCGCCCCCTATATCCAAGAAGATAACATCCATGGCTCCTTACGGTAAACAGGGGGAGTTGGCTCAGGTCTGGCTCCTGACTCTGCCACACTCTCCCTGTGCCTCCCCCCAAGACATTTTTTGGGCTGCCTCTCGGGCTTCCAGCCGCTCTGCCGTGCTAGCTCCTCATAATGCTGCCTCTCTGCTTTCGCTGCCTCCAGCTCGGCTTTGGGGCGGCAATATTCCCCTGGCTCTGCCCAGTGTCCTTTCCCGTCAAGGATCTCCTCCAAAGTCCATTTCTCCAAATAGTGCAGCCTCTCCCACTGCTGCTGCTGCTGCTGCCTCTGTTGCTTCTCCTGCTGCTGCTGTTGCCCCTGCTGCACCTGTCGCTTCTCCTGCTGCTGCTGTTGCTGCTGCCTCTGTTTACCATGCCGCTTGGTCCTTGGTAGGTGGGTGGTTCTGTAACGGTTTTCTTCTGGTGTAAGAGAGGCGGACAAAAACGCAGCGTGGTTATAATACATGGTTCTTTAATAACGAAACTATACATTAATAAACTACAAAACAAGAAACATTAAAACCCGAAACAGTCCCGTGTGGTACAAACACTGACACAGGAGACAACCACCCACAAAACCCAACACAAAACAGGCTACCTAAATATGGTACCCAATCAGAGACAATGACTAACACCTGCCTCTGATTGAGAACCATATCAGGCCAAACATAGAAATAGACAAACCAGACACACAACATAGAATGCCCACCCAGCTCACATCCTGACCAACACTAAAATAAGGAAAACACACAAGAACGATGGTCAGAACGTGACAGGGGTGGTATACAGAAGATAGCCCTATTTGGTAAAAGACCAAGTCCATATTATGGCAAAAACAGGTAAAATAAGCAAAGAGAACCGAAAGTTCATCATTACTTTAAGACATGAAAGTCAGTCAATCCGGAACATTTCAAGAACTTTGAAGGTTTCTTCAAGTGCAGTCGCAAAAACAATCAAGAGCTATGATGAAATTGGCTCTCATGAGGACTGCCAAAGAAAAGGAAGACCCAGAGTTACCTCTGCTGCAGAGGATAAGTTCATTAGAGTTAACTGAACTTCAGATTGCGGCCCAAATAAATGCTTCACATAGTTCAAGTAACAGACACATGTCAACATCGACTGTTCAGAGGAGACTGTGTGAATCAGGCCTTCATGGTCAAATTGCTGCAAAGAAACCACTACTAAAGGACACCAATAAGAATAAGTGACTTCCTTGGGCCAAGAAACATGAGCAATGGACATTAGACCAGTGTAAATCTGTTCTTTGGTCTAATGAGTCCAAATTTGCGATTTTTGGTTCCAATCTTCTTTTTGAGACGCAGAGTAGGTGAATGGATGATCTCCGCATGTGTGGTTCCCACCATGAAGCATGGAGGAGGAGGTGTGATGGTGTGGTGGTGCTTTGCTGGTAACACTGTCTGTGATTTATTTAGAATTCAAGGCACACTTAACCAGCATGGCTACCACAGCATTCTGCAATGATACACCATCCCATCTGGTTTGCGCTTAGTTGGACTATCATTTGTTTTTCAAGAGGACAATGGCCCAAAACACACCTCCAGGCTGTGTAAGTGCTATTTGACCAAGAAGGAGAGTGATGGAGTGCTGTGTCAGATGACCTGGCCTCCACAATTACCCGGCATCAACCCAATTGAGATGGTTTGGGATGAGTTGGGCCGCAGAGTGAAGGAAAAGTAGCCAACAAGTTCTCAGTATATGTGGCAACTCCTTCAAGACTGTTGGAAAAACAACCCTCATGAAGCTTGTTGAGAGAATGCCAAGAGTGTGCAAAGCTGTCATCAAGGCAAAGGGTGGCTACTTTGAAAAATCTCAAATCTCAAATATATTATATTTATTAAAACACTTTTTTGGTTACTACATGATTCCATATGTATTATTTCATAGTTTTGATGTCTTCACTATTATTTTACAACGTAGAAGAAAGTAAAATAAAGAAAAAGCTTTGAATGAGTAGGTTTGTCCAAACTTTTGATTGGTACTGTATATCAATTACCATCCCCTGTGTTGTTGAAGTCTGTCATTAAGTGCTTCTTCTTAGGGCTAGGCCCCTTTTTTCTTCATTTCCGCCTGAATGATGTGCCCAAAGTAAACTGCCTGTTGCTCAGGCCCTGAAGCTAGGATATGCATATAATTGGTACCATTGGAAAGAAAACACTTTGAGGTTTGTAGAAATGTTAAAATAATGTAGGAGAATATAACACAATAGATACGGTAGGAGGAAATCCAAAGAAAAACCAACCAGAAATTTTATTTTAAGAGACCATCCTCTTAGAATGGCAAGTAAAAGGTCATATTGAAAATTAGCTCCCTGGATGCAATTCCTGTGGCTTCCACAGGGTGTCACCAGTCTATGTTCAAGGTTTCAGGCTTGTAACTTCAAAAGCAAATAATAAATATCAGTTTTAGTACAGAGACACAGTCTTGGAAATTCGCGTTTGCGCCCGCCATGAAGACAGGACGCACCTGCTAAAATCGGTTTCCTATTGAACATACTTCTTACCGTAAGAAATATTATAGTTTGATTACATTTTAGGGTATCTGAGGAGTAAATAGAAACTTGTTTTGACTTGTTGAAACAAAGTTTAGGGGTGGATTTTCGGATTCCTTCTCTGCATGTTGAATGAGTGGACTACTCAAATCAATGGCACCAACTAAACTGACTTTTTAGGATATAAAGAAGGATTTTATCTAACAAAACAACACTACATGCTATAGCTGGGACCCTTTGGATGACAAATCACAGGAAGATTTTCAAAAAGTAAGTGAATATTTAATCGTTATATGTGAATGTATGAAACCCGTGCCGGTGGAAAAATATTTTGATGTTGGGTGCCGTCCTCAAACAATCGCATGGCATGTTTTTGCTGTAATAGCTACTGTAAATCGGGACAGTCAATTTAGATTAAAAATACATTAAGCTTTCAATCAATATAAGACACTTATATGTAACTAAATGTTTAATATCCATCATTTTTATGATTATTTTTTTAAATTGCGTGCCCTCCAGTAGCGGGACGCCTATCGTGCCCGTCCCGCTAGCGGGACTCCTATCCCAAACAGGTTCAGAAACTAGGCTCCTCCTAGCTCGATCCCCACAAAGCATTGCAGTAGTCCAAACCCGTATTTTTAAAACATGTATGGGTTATGACTAAGATGTGGTCTAGAAAAGAGTATAATGACTATTCCCAGTGATAAAAACTACAGTAGACTATGTTCAACAAAGATGGTAATCTGTCATCAACAGTTTGATGAGAACAGGTACAGGATCCATGCATTTAAACTGTACCCTTGGCCCATATCATTTTCTGAAAGAGGGGAATACGTTGTGTACATTGAAGCACATAATTTGCAAACTAAATATGTGGCTTTAGAAAAACAGGAATTCCAAGCATTCAGTAACAATCAGGTTACAGGGTTGTGAAATATCTCCAGATATTGTGAGCACACAGTTCATTTGTTTCTGTTTGTCTTCTCAGCAAGAGGAGAAGGTTGTCAATGGAACATGGAAGAAGAACAGACTCATCCAGAGAGAGAGGCCAGCTGGCAGTGAGTCACCTGTACAGGTAAACTACCACAACCACACCACAAAAAGCTATCATGGTTTCCCACATAGAGGCTTTTGAAAGGGAAAGTTACAGAATGTTATGGTGAGAATATGGGAAGTAACTTCCTGAATTTGTGGTCAACTCTGCTATTGGTGTGTGAAACACAAATATTCAAGCTATGCACTGTATATAAACAAGAACATTTAGAACCTTTTGTACTATACTTGATATAACCTATCCTCAGATGATTCCAAGCATTGATTATGTCGATATGTAGTATTGGGTACAACCCTCTGCCTCTGGTTGAAACAGAGGTCACATGGACCAGTGTGCACAACCAGGTCTATCATACTAATTTGAGTGTCCTGGATTTATCGTCAAAGGAAAACAGATTCACCTTTCATGGTTTATATTGGAATCTGTGGCATAGTAGGACAGGCCATTGTTTGGGCTCCTCTATTGTTGAATAATGTAGGGTGGATAAATGCGGGCTGGCTGCCTGTCTGATCATAACAATGGAAACATATTGCTTCTTCACACAGTAAAGTTATTTATTATGAGACTTTGATAAGATTCTGTATCTGTGTCACTCAGTGGATTCCTCTCATATTGTATGTTACTGTAAGATAACATGAAGGTGCTAGAGCCACTTCCTGATACTGCTGATCTACAAAGGACCTGTGTCAGTGTGCACCTGTGCTCCTTGAGAGCCCTGTTGGAGAGGAACAATAGCAGGGAGACTGCGGGAGCTCATATACTGGGTTGCAGAAATATGACACCCTCACTGCACCCTGTTTCCATCCCTGCTTCCCAACCTCCAGATTCAAGTGCTCAGCAGCAATACTTGAAATACCTGGGCATGCGCAAGTATGCAAGCGCACAAACACTCACATAGAGGCGAACACACACACACACACACACATCTACAGGCTGGTAGAAAGTGTGCCTAGATAGAAACCTGACCGGGTTGATCCTGTCTCCCTCAGCAGCTCAGAGCAGCGACCAATGGGGAGCTAGAGACGTCGCTGCAGCGGCAGCACGGGCCCAAGGTGTACGGTGTGTTGCAGAGGACAGGCTCGGACAGACAGCAGGAAGTGATGGCGTGCGAGTGGTCTGTCAATCACCTGAGGGATGAGATGAGGTACATCAAGGAGGTGAGTGGAGATGGAGAAGATAACGATGAAGCTGATCCAAGTTAAGGAGTATAAACAGAGCAGAGGCCTACAGTACAGTACACCTGACAGGCCTGCAGGGTATCCAAGAGCTAACACCAGGATTCTGTAACATGGACAACATTATGGATTTGCTAATCAAGCAATAAGGAAGGATTACTTCAATCGTGTGTTATCTCTGTGCTGCACAGGTGAGAGATTCCCTGGAGAAGGTCAGAGAGAGGATGTACGGCCAGGTTGGAGGAATGCAACAGTCGATGCAGAAACTATCACAAGACATCAGGGTAAGACAATACACGAGGCACACATGACTAATAAGACAGCTAACAGCTGGAAATCCTTTCTCTTTCAATTTCTTATAAACACAAAATGGATACAAAATCTGAGAATTGGGTGTGCTATGTGTCTCTCCAGACTGCCAACTCCCAGAGGAAGACTCTGGAGAAAGAGGTGAGGGTTCGGACTGCAGCCATGGACAGCTTCGACCAGATGAACAACTCCCTTATATCTGCCAACATTGACCTCCAGGTACAGGATCAACGACTGTCAAACAGGCCTGTTACTGTCTCGTCACGGCCATCCCACTGGGCACAGATGTCAGTTCAATGTCTAGTTTTGATTTACATTTGTGAATTCAATGTGAAATCAACCAAAAATGTCACCCTGTCATTGGATTTAAGTTAAAAGTTAGCTAAAAAAATATGAAATTACCTTAAGTTGATGGCTTTTTGCAAATCCAATCAGTTTTCCACTTTGATTCAACATCATCACATAGAATTTTGGGGTTGAAATTATGTGGAAACAACATTGATTGAACCAGTTTTTGCCCAGTGGGATGTCTCATAACCCCCCCATGGAAAGTCTTAATCCTCTCAAACAGAGATGTGCAGCACTATACTTCCTTCTTCTACTGATCAGTGGAGAGTGAAAGATATCCTCTCTGGTTCATTATACATGTTTGTTTTATAAAGTAGCTCTTAGCTGTTAATCTTAGTTTCAGTGAATGAGTCAACCTCTTCTGCTCATGATTGCTGCATTCAATAATGTCCAGGGTTGGTTTGAGGAATTAAAGAACTAGCTTCCTTTGCAGAAATCTCTTCTAGAGAGCTGTCACAATCGTGTGGACTCCCGGGATGAGATGAAGAGTCTGATAAACTCCTTTCAACAGGCTGAGGAGAGGCTGAAGGAGAGGGAGAGGCAGCTGGAACTTGCCCAGGCTGAGAACCTCACACTCAAACTGAAGGTAGAGTACTACTGTAAACACAGCACACCAGCACCACACAGTGGATGGCACAAGCCTGGTAAGTGTTTGCTTTTTGTTTATGGCGCACAGGATACACCATCCTCACCCTGAACGAGTTCCATGAAGTAGCAACAGTCATCACAATTGTTAAAAGGTTATAAAAACAATTCCAATAAATGCAAAAGTTGGACAATGGATGAAGATACTCAAAACTTTCTGAATTTTTAAAATAAATTAGATGGATGGTCTAGTCTAATGGTTAGGATTCAGTGCTCTCACCGCCGCGGCCTTTGTTCGATTTCCAGTCAGGGAACATACTATTTGGCTCCCGAGTGGCGCCGCGGTCTAAGGCACTGCATCTCAGTGCAAGAGGCGTCACTACAGTCCCTGGTTTGATTCCAGGTTGTATCACATCTGGCCATGTTTGGGAGTCCCATAGGGCGGCAAACAATTGCCCAGTTAAATAAATAAAAAAAATTAAAAAATGGACAAATAATGAATATACAGGGATCTTGGTGGGAATTGAGTTGTTAAATTTGTCAAATTTGCGGTTATATTTATATATGCATACATTTTGTAATGGTATCAGGTATTTTCTAAAAAATGTTGTGTTAAAATAAAGAAAATGATATGTGCTTCATTTGTGTAAATACACTGGGTGTATTTGCATATATAAATGTGCTTATAAACTAGGTGGTTTGAGCCCTGAATGGTGATTGGCTGACAGCCGTGGTATATCAGACCATATACCACGGGTATGACAAAACCTTTATTTTTACTGCTCTAATTACATTGGTAACCAGTTTATAATAGCCATAAGGCACCTTGGGGGTTTGTGGTATTTGGCCAACTAACCACGGCTAAGGACTGTATCCAGGCACCCCGAGTTCCTTAGTGCGTTAGAACAGCCCTTAACCTTGGTATATTGGCCATATACCAAACCCCCTCGTGCCTGTTTGCTTAATTTAAAAATGTCACATTGAGATTAAAAATGTCTTTTACAAGAGAGCCCTGTATACGTTACAAAAAAACAGAACAATAAAACATGCACATACTGTCACGTTCTGACCTTAGTTCCTTTGTTTTGTCTTTTGTTTTAGTATGGTCAGGGCGTGAGTTGGGTAGGTTGTCTATGTTAGTTTTTCTATGATTTTCTATTTTTGTGTTTGGCCTGGTATGGTTCTCAATCAGAGGCAGCTGTCAATCGTTGTCCCTGATTGAGAACCATATTTAGGTAGCCTGTTTTCGATTGTGTTTTGTGGGTGGTTATTTTCTGTTTAGTGTGTTTTGTCACCTTACAGAACTGTTTCGGTTTCGTTTCTTTCTCTTTGTTATTTTGTTTAGTGTTCTGAGTTTAAATAAAAATCATCATGAACACATACCACGCTGCGCTTTAGTCCTCACCTCATTCCAACGACGATCGTTACACATACACTACCGTTCAAAAGTTTGGGGTCACTTAGAAATGTCCTTGTTTTTAAAGAAAAGGTTTTTTTTGTCCATTAAAATAACATTAAATTGGTCAGAAATACAATGTAGACATTGTTAATGTTGTAAATGACTATTGTAGCTGGAAACGGCTGTTTTTTTTCCGAAATATCTACATAGGCGTACAGAGGACCATTATCAGCAACCATCAATCCTGGGTTCCAATGGCACGTTGTGTTAGCTAATCCAAGTTATCATATTAAAAGGCTAATTGATCATTAGAAAACCCTTTTGCAATTATGTTAGCACAGCTGAAAACTCTTGTCCTGATTAAAGAAGCAATTCAACTGTCATTCTTTAGACTAGTTGAGTATCTGGAGCATCTGTTAATATGGCCTGAGTTCTGTCGCTAAGATAACTCTGAAACCATAAACTTCTTCTGCAAAACAGAATGATCAACAGTGTCGAACGTCTTTGACAGGTCAATAAACAAGGAGGCACAGCTCTTTTTAGCATCCAAGGCATTGACAATATCATTAATAACTAGCATGGCTGCTGTGGTAGTACTATGCCCAGGCCTAAACCCTGATTGGTTTATATTAAGAATACAATTATCAGATAAAGAGGAACAAAGTTGTACATTAATCAAGGATTCAAGAATCTTAGCTAAACAAGGTAGTCTTGAAATGGGGCGATAGTTGTCAAGATCATTTGTATCGCCACCGTAATGGAGTGGCCGCACATATGCAGATTTCCATGCTTCTGGAATACTTCCTGATAACAATGTTAAATAAAAAATGTGGGCTACTGAGCCAGCAATGAAGGGATCTGCACACATAAGCAGACCAGGCTCCAAATGATCAGCCCCTGTGGATGTATTTTTGTCTAATGTTAGCATAGCATCCAGGACTTTCTTTATCAGTGAATGTTTGAAAATAAAACTCCTGACCAGCATTTTCAATATCATTCAATAGATTTTCACCATCAACATCCAAACTACTATTTTCAAGAGTTGGCTTTGAAATACATTTAAATATATAGCCTGTAGAAATTAAATGGTGATTAAATTCATTAATGATATCAATTTTGGCAGTAATAGGGCCAGAATCTAAATGAATGTATTTGGGGAGAAGAGGAGACACAACCGCTTTCCAAAATGTAGCTGGGTTCCCCGTACATTCAGATAGTGTATTAACATAATAATACGATTTTGCTTTTTTAACCTCTTTTGGGTAGGGGGCAGTATTTTGAATTTTGGATGAATGAGGTGCCCAATGTAAACTGCCTGTTACTCAGGCCCAGAAGCTAGGATATGCATATGCATGGTAGTATTGGATAGAAAACACTCTAAAGTTTCCAAAACTGTTAAATAATGTCTGTGAGTAAAACAGAGCTGATATGGCAGGCAAAAACCTGAGTAAAATCCATCCAGGAAGTGAGATATTTTTGATGTGGGTACTTTTCTATTGAATTCCTATACAGTATCTAAATGGTTAGGACCCAGATTGCAGTTCCTATGGCTTCCACTAGATGTCAACATTGTTTCAGGCTTGTATTCTGAAAAATTAGGAAGAATGAGACCATTTTGTAAGTGGCATGCAGAATGAAGCAGAGCTCGTTTGCACGCTGTTCGTTGTTTTTCCTTTCTACTGAATACGCTATTGTCCAGTTGAAATATGATTGATTATTTAGACAATAGACAACTTGAGGATTAATTATAAACATTGTTTTACATATTTCGACGAACTTTACCGGTACTATTAGGATGTATTCGTCTGCATGTTATGACCACCTTTGAGCCAGTGGATTACTGAACAAAACGCACCAACAAAACTGAGTTTTTGGGACATAAAGAGGGACTTTATCGAACAAAACAAACATTTATTGTGTAACAGGGACTCTTGTGACTGCAACCATATCAAGATCATCAAAGATAAGTGATTAATTTTATCGCTATATTTGACTTTCGTGACTCCTCTACTTGGCTTGAAAATGTTTGTATGCTTTTGTTAGCGGGGTGCTGTCCTCAGATAATCGCATGGTATGCTTTCACCGTAAAGCCTTTCTGAAATCTGACACAGCGGCTGGATTAACAAGAAGTTAATCTTTAAACCGATGTATAACACTTGTATTTTTATGAATGTTTAATTTGACTATTTCTGTATTCTGAATTTGGCACTCTGCAACTTCACCAGATGTTGGCCAGGTGGGAGCGTCCCACCTGCCCATAAATTTTACACACAGATTTCTCAATCCCCCTGAAAGACTGGCAGTCTGTGCCTGAGTCTGTGAATCTAGCTTTGGCCCAGGCAGCATCTATGTTGTGTATGACTTCAGATAGCTCTGGACTGAACCAAGGGCAAGACCTATTTTTAATTATCCGTTTTTAAAGGGAGCATATTTATCTACAATACAATTGAAAACACTTGAGAAGTGGCATTGTTGAATACTCGTTTCTGATTGGCTTGAACGGCATTCTAGATCGTGTATTATTTTCCTATAAAGCATGGTACATCAGCTTGGTAAAATTCAATGGCTATAGTTCATTCTTACATGTTCTATGTTTGAGCTAGTTGTGATGGTTTGGTTAGCTAAACCAAAGATTTGAATAACTTATCTCATTGTTATATCTGTGGCTAAACGAACAACTCGGTTTTGTTTGATTACCAAGGAAACTACTGTAGCTATCTAGTAAACGTGCTAGCTATAGTGGATGTTGAACACATTTCTAGCGGCAATAGCCATGGTATAAAAAGGATAATCAATTTGGGTCTCTATGCATTCTCTGGACAATAATGCAACTCTGGAATGTCCTAGAGTGGTGGAACACACCTTCCATTTCTTTGATTATTTTCCATATAACACATCGCCCCTGGTTGATTATTCCCTTGCATAAATTGGTGGAACGGGGCTGCAACAACCAAACACTTACTCTGTCTAGGCCTACCTGCAGTTACCTGTGCTGTCTAGACTGCCTAATTAATGACTGTTGTTGTCACGTTCTGTTGCATAATTCAACAAGTGTGTCAATAACCTCGGATTAAAAATCAACAATTTGCGATATCAGACAGACATATCACCATAATCCAAGTGTTCATTTTCCAAAGTTGCTTTTATTTCGGCGCATCTAACTGTATTAAATTCACAATTTTAAAGTTATCGTTCTTCTCTTTCTTTTGGTGTAAAGTCCAGAGGACGTGTTAAAGCCATGACAAAGTTGCATGGACGTCTGCATTGGCCATGCAGAATTTTGGGTGATAAGGCATCTGCAGCAGTCAGTGCATTCACACTTCTTGCGCAGAGCTGTTGTCAAGGAAGTTGTCAAGGAAGTGAGTTTGTGTTTATACAGGACCTTCCGCCCTCACCTACCGTCAATCAATCATGTCAATGCGGAGCGATAGAGCCCTTTCTGTGTTTGCAAACATTGCTGGACGAGGACGATGCGTGCAAATTGATGGCAGAACAAGAGGGAGCCAACAAAAAAAGCCTATATTTACATGTTGCTAATGAGTGCATTTCACACTACTTTTGGATTATAATTGGATTGTAAGGCTCGTATGAATGTACTGCTTAATGTAATGTTTGTGTCATCATCGCAAATCAACTGCATTATACTTAAAACACTTTTTGGCTATATATTTGGCTAGCTTTTGCTACACCATATATCATTCCAGCTAACAACTGCTGCATCCAAAATAGTTATTTTGCAAAGATCAAAACCAAATATAATCTTAGCGTCTGTTCAAGTAAGAATCAAAGCATAATTGTAAGCGTATGAAAACTCCCCAAAGTTATATTGTTTAGAATGAATAAACACCTAAATCTAGGCTATGTTGCGTGACGTCCGTGTACTAGATTTTATTAACTAGGCAAGTCAGTTAAAGTTAAGCACATATAGCATATTGTACGTATGGCATATTGTAATCATTTTTGAATTACTGGCCGGGGTCCCCATTGATTTAATTAGTCAGTCTCACTCAAGTATCATATTAATAAAACCTGCAAATATTTCTCTCCACTTTATGGAAAAATTAGTAGAATTGCATGAAATTAGTTGTACAATTACAAAATCTCTCCGCCCTACGACAAAATGTGAAGAATTGCAGTAAACTTGCTTTAAAACTGATAAATTTGCTGTACGCTCCATTGCAAAATGTGTAGAATTGCATGAAATTAACTCTAAAACATAAAATTTTTCTCTCCACTGTCAAGAGGGGCTGCTAAAATGTTTTGCTTGCAATATGATTGATATCTCTCTCTGGCTTACTCTGTTCAATTCATTTCCCTCTCTACTTCAGTCTCAGAATGCTCTGCTTGATTTCACACACTTCACCCTCTGGTTATTTCATTCAACGTTCGATGTGACTCCCCCGATCCTTTGACTGATTGCCTTCTCTGACCTAGTTTGTCTGCTCTGACCGCTGAACACTCAACTTCAATTCTATGTGATGATGAATAACAGGTTATTGACAGACAGTTCAAGCTCAAAGAACCAGTCCTCCAGATTTGAACTATTAACATTCATGCCGGACTCACTAGAAAAATACAGAATCAATAGACATTTCTACATTGTCTTTAGCAAGTCTTTGAATCGTCCCATTGTTGTATGAAATTGACCGATGTGTGCTTGTGTTGTCCAGGTGGAATCGTCTCAGGAGGCCAACAGCCATGCAGTGCAGGAGGTGACAGCGAGGCTACAGAGACAGTATGAGGAGAGACTTCAGGAGGAGCAGAGGAAACACAGAGAGGAGATAGAGAAGCTACAGGTACTGCTGAGTCTCCTTCTGATATCACTTCACCCAAGCCCCTGCCTGAAGAGAAAGGGTGGTGATTGATTAATCATGTGAAAAGTAAGGATGGTGATGTTTTCACCATCTTACATGTTCATGAAAAGTGTATATGTAGACCACAGGAGGCTGCTGAGGGGAGAACAGCTCATAATAATGTCCGGAATGGAGCAAATGGAAGGGAAACCATGTGTTTGATACCATTCCATTGATTCTGCTCCCACCATTACCATGTTCTCACCAATGAAAGTGCCACCAACCTCCTGTGATGTAAACAGTATAAAAGGTTCCAGTATCACTCTGCTCATACAAGTGGTATGAGTCTCCCTCTAGTGGTACAAGTAACTCACTATGGTACTGTTAAATGTAGAGTAGTCTAACTTCCAAGTGTTGATATGATAATGAGCCCAGATTAAATTGTATGTTCTCTGCCTTAAAGCTTTTAATACATTTTGTTTGCCATCAATATATTTCAACTAGGCCCAAATTGACGAGTATATTAGGCGATTAGAGGAGGAAGAGAAGAATGCTAAGATTGCAGAGGCCAAGATTGCTGAAAGGGACCAGAGGATCAGTGAGGTGGAGCGCCTGCTGGACTGTATGGGACAGGTAAGACCCAGAATAACGCATGCAATAATGCATGCAACATTATCTTTTTATCTATAGTATTTACTGTAGATGTAATATTTCAAGTCCTTTGGGCAAGAATACTATAATATGTCTTTTTTGTAGGAAAGGGGCCATCTTCAGAATAAACTGCAGGAATGTGAACAGTGTCTACGCTTGATGGAGGTGACATACAAAACAGATGCAACTGTAGCAAAGAGGTACAAATGCCAAAACAAAAATGGCATTTTACATGTTCCATCCCATTGAAATGATATACTGAAGTAATAACACTATAATTCATTATTACAGTTCTCAAAAGTTGGAAGAGGAGGCAGGGGAGCTCCGTGAGAGAATCAAACACCTGAATGACATGGTGTTCTGTCAGCAGAGGAAGGTCAAAGGCATGATAGAGGAGGTGAATGACTAAGAAAAGTCTGTCTCTCTCACACACTCTTTCTGTCTCACTGTCAATGGAAACATGAGAACATACACTGACAAATGTTATACTGATATGCAATGTTTGTTTCTTTTTTTCATCTTGAAAATGTAAAGGTTGAATCATTACGAGCTAAATTGGCACAGAAGGACATGTTCATCTCAGAGCTTCTGGACAGAATTGCTATTGTGGAGTGTGAGGTGAGACTGGACTGCCACCACACTATGTACTGTCCACTTCCCGAACCATTATGAATGTATGGTGTGGTTTTCAAAACTTTAACTTTATGGGTGCATTCATGTCCAGCGTTCTCCTACGTTTCAGATTGTCAATCTGTTTGTTGTGCTTTGACATTACTCTACCTCTAAATTCAGTGTTGCACCTTTTGTGACATCATCTGTCTCTGTCTGGTCCACTTGGATTACATCACATCCACCTCATTTGCATGGATCTGACTTTGTTCCTTCCTCTTTTCTTCTTCCTAGAATAATGAGTTAGAAGACAAGCTGAAGTATTTTATGTCTGTACAGAGTGTGCCAAGGGAAGTTGTGCAAACCAGAGAGATAGGAGTGGCCTGTCATCTGCTCCCAAGGTATGAACCACCGTTTCTACTATACATGTGGCTTCATTTCCTCTAGTTGGGTTTCTCTTTTAAGTTTCTCATTCTGTTTTCTCATTTTACTTCCACAGAACTGAAATACAGGGGTATGAGGTTGTAACTAACCAACCCAGACAAACCCCAATCCGTCCCTCTTCTACAGAATACCTAGGACAGTCTAGGACATTCAGATCAGGTCCACCGCCACCCAGCAGACTGGAGTCTAGTTTACTGAGGTACTCTCCTCCTGAGTACAGTAGGTATCTGTCAACCAACTCAAGATCCTTTGGAACACTAACCAGTCCAACGCTGTCTTCGACTGGCCCGCTAAGCCCTGATCAGTCCAGTACAGAAGAGTCTGCCTCAGTTCAAATCACAGATACAGCCTCAAGTCCAGAGGTGGACATTTCAGCCCCATCCTGTTCTCGAGCAAGATCAAGCCCATCCAAAATTAACACACCTTTCATGAAACTTATAGAAATAACAGCAAAGATTAACATCGAGTAATCACATGAAGAAATATTTTTTATGAAGGCTATTCACGTATACTGCATAAGGGACAATGTTGCATATTGTGTAAATAGTGTACTGTTCTGTAAATAATACTTGAAAGTATCCTTTTGAAGAATTATGTTTGGTTTTGTTTACAGTGAATGTTCTTGTATGGTTTATGGAATTCTGAATTCACTATCATGTATGAAGGTTTATATTTATACTGTATCTTTTTCTGACATTTTTTAGATTGCACTGTATAAATGAGATGCAATATCAGTCAAATGATGTACAAAATATGTAAAATATATATACTTTGTGCCTTTATTAACAGCTTAATCATTGATACTCCACAACGGTGATGATAATCGGTTGTTTTTTATCTATTGGATAATATTTAACTATATCTGACAAACTGAAGAACTGTATTTCTACTGATTGCCATCCCTGAGCCACTGGTATCAGTAATTTGTCTACACTGCCAAGACTGTGTATATGAGAAGTTATGATAATCATGATGTGCCTTTCTTGAATGATACTCATTCAGTGCATACTAATGAAATCAGTGTATGTTTTGAAAATGTGCCATTTTACCATTGTGGTGTTTTTATAATCATTCATGAAAATGTTCACTGTCCAGTGGCTGATTGTTCATTTTGTGAAGCTTTCAGGTAGGTTATATGTAGCATACAATGGTTTATGTATACACTAGATGACTATAGGGGGCACTGTGTTGAAGCCAACATGACTCAATCTTGCCACTCTGCCACCGTTTAAAATAATCGTTTTGGAACCTATAGAAATGCACTTATTAATGTCTACATTAGTTGTTGCCATAATTATTCTATTAGTGACACTAATGCATAGGTTGGTCTCAAGATGAAACACCAGATGCTGCTGGAAGTGGTGTTGTAGGGCAAGTAGGTGGCACCCTGTCTAAATATCACAATGATTGGGGACATTTCCCTGTGTAGGGTGCAATCTTTTGGCTGGGATGTTAAATGGTTGTCCTGACTCTCCATGGCACTTATTGTAAGAGTAGGGGTGTTACCCCTGGTGTCCTGGCTAAATTCCCAATCTGGCCCTAATACCATCACAGTCACCTAATCATCCCGTTTACAATTGGCTCATTCATCCCCCTGTAACTATTCCCCAGGTTGTTGCTGTGAATGTGTTCTCAGTCAATTTACCTGGTAAAATAAGGGTAAAATAACAAATAAATGGAGGAATGCTCCTATTGGGGAGTGCCAAGCATCAGCAATCCAAGTTTTATAAAGTCATTGGTCGCATCAGTGTAATCTTTACTTCTCAACGCTGGGTGGCGCCATCTGATCAATTATCTGCGTTTCATCTCTATTTACATGCCATATGATATGAAGCAGCTTTGAAAGTATTTTACTGCAAGGTAAGCAAATACATGAATGTAGGTAAATAACATGTAGTTTATGCCATACTACTAGCTCCAAGAAAATATTCAAACACAAACGAAGGCTTGTGTGGAGCAGTAACTTACTGTAGATTCCTAAAATGTAACAAACTTCTATGGTATGATCATTGGACACTGTGTTAACTAACCTCCATACGAGCTTCAATGCCATACAACTCTCCTTCCGTGGCCTCCAACTCCGCTTAAATGCAAGTAAAACCAAATGCATGCTCTTCAACCGATCGCTGCCCACACCTGCCTGCCCGCCCAGCATCACTACTCTGGACGGCTCTGACTTAGAATATGTGGACAACTACAAATACCTAGGTGTCTGGTTAGACTGTAAACTATCCTTCCAGACTCACATTAAGCATCTACAATCCAAAATTAAATCTAGAATCGGCTTCCTATTTCGCAACAAAGCATCCTTCACTCATGCTGCCAAACATACCCTCGTAAAACGGACAATCCTACCGATCCTCGACTTTGGCGTTGTCATTTACAAAACAGCCGCCAACACTACTCAGCAAATTGGATGCCGTCTATCACATTGCCATCCATTTTGTCACCAAAGCCCCATATACTACCCACCACTGCGACCTGTATGATCTCGTTGGCTGGCCCTAGCTTCATACTCGTCACCAAACCCACTGGTTACAGGTTATCTACAAGTCTCTGCTAGGTAAAGCCCCGTCTTATCTCAGGTCACTGGTCACCATAGCAGCACCCACCCGTAGCATGCGCTCCAGAAGGTATATTTCACTGTTCACCCCCAAAGCCAATTCCTACTTTGGCCGCCTTTCCTTCCAGTTCTCTGCTGCCAATGACTAGAATGAAATGCAAAAATCACTGAGCCGGAGACTCTTACCTCCCTCACTAGCTTTAAACACCAGCTGTCTGAGCAGCTCACAGATCAATGCACATAGCCCATCTGTAAATAGCCCATCCAACTACCTCATCCCCATACTATATTTATTTATTTATCTTGCTCCTTTGCACCCCTGTATCTCTACTTGCACATTCATCTTTTGCACATCAATCACTCTAGTGTCTAATTGGTATATTGTAATTACTTCGCCACCATGACCTCTTTATTGCCCCACTTCCCTTTTCTTACCTCATTTGCACACACTATATAGATTTTCTTCAACTGTATTATTGACTGTATGTTTTGTTTATTCCATGTGTAACTCTGTGTTGTTGTATGTGTAAAACTGCTTTGCTTTATTCTTGGCCAGGTCGCAGTTGTAAATGAGAACTTGTTCTAAACTTGCCTACCTGGCTAAATAAAGGTGGAAAAACAATTAATAATAATTGTCGGTACTTGTCTGTCTTGCTGAGTTTTGATGTAGTCTTTTCCCGACAATGTCAAGTTAGGAAGTGTAATATGATTAGATAGGTTTAAAAAGTGGAATGGGGTGGTGTGTTTTTTTCTATTTTTATAGAGGGCAAATAGTTGACAGGGCAATTTTAATTTTCCCCAATTTTGAATTACCGTATAAATAATTTATTGTAGGTAGGCCGTGAATGGCCTCACACACCAGTACAATAGGTGGCGGGGTATGCACCTAAAAGTTGGACGCGATCCGCCAACCAAATCCTAAAGCAAAAGAAGAAGAATATTGAAGGTAACGTACTTCCGTACTACTTCCGGTTACAATGAATGCGCGCCGGCTACGTAGCTACCAAAATACAAATTCAATCTAACAGACAGCTGAAGATGAAAGTATATTTTATTGAACAACATAATCCCGTTAAGTGTAACGCTAATGGACTAACAAAGTCATGTTTTTATAGGGTAATTTGAGCTATTCGGTAAATTTATTTGGGCGGGTTTTAGACTAGTAGCTACTAGCTAGCTAACAATGTTCTCGTCATCGTGGGCAGCTCCATCAGAACACCAGGGGCAAGTGGGGGTTCTCAAAACCAAGAGCAAAGAAGAACTTGGTGAATTACTGTCACGACAAGATAAATTATTATCTAACAAGTATGTAACTTCATATCATTCATCTGACAGAAGCTAACTCATGATTCATTAGCTGCTACAACAACATTACATTCTTCTAGAAACTTCCAGCTGTTGGCTAGACAGTGGTGCCAGTTTTGGCGCATGTGTGTATATGCCTCAATGTAGGCTAGCTGATGTTACTTCAACTAGGGAAATGCGTTTTACCCTGAACCTGACATTCCTTTGTTTTTACTATCACTGCCAACTACATTTTCTTAAAGTTGAGCTGAAAGCAGTGGTTAGTTATTCGTTATTTCTTGTTGACAGACTGATTTGATATGTTGTCAACAGGGGGTTCATACAGACCCTTTCAGACAAAGGGAAGAAGATCTCAGACTTTTTAGAGAGATTATGCCTTGCTCTTGCCCACAATGCATACCACCCTACATACCACTGCTGGCTTGCTTCTGAAGCTAAGCAGGGTTGGTCCTGGTCAGTCCTTGGATGGGAGACCAGATGCTGCTGGAAGTGGTGTTGGAGGGCCAGTAGGAGGCACTCTTTCCACTGGTCTAAAAAATATCCCAATGCCCCAGGGTAGTGATTGGGGACACTGCCCTGTGTAGGGTGCCGTCTCTCGGATGGGACGTTAAACGGGTGTCCTGACTCTCTGAGGTCATTAAAGATCCCATGGCACTTATCGTAAGAGTAGGGGTGTTAACCCCAGTGTCCTGGCTAAATTCCCAATCTGACCCTCAAACCATCACGGTCACCTAATAAACCCCAGTTTACAATTGGCTCATTCATCCCCCTCCTCTCACCTGTAACTATTCCCCAGGTTGTTGCTGTAAATGAGAATGTGTTCTCAGTCAACTTACATGGTAAAATAACGGATAAATAAAAATTAAGAAGAGGGGATGAAGCAAGATATGCTGTCATCTGTCAGGACAGAGCTGCAGTCTAAATACCAGCAGACTTTGACACAAAGACAACGTGGTAGCCAGAATAAACCAGAAACTTCCCAACATAGGAGACAAGCTGGGGACACAGCTCCTGGAAATGTCCAAGGATTGGACGTGTCACCTAATGTTCAGGAGAGCTAAATAGTTGACACGTTGCAAGAAGACAGTGTGTCCAAATATCTGGTGCTGAAACCTTGGAGGTGGCCCAGGCTGGTGGTGATGCAGGGGCCTCTCTAGACTCTGACAGGACAAAGAGAGCGACCTAGCGGAGGCCTTGCAGAGGGTCACTCTGTCTGATCACTCAACTGGCTCGAGTGGATCCCCTAAAGACACATTCAACAGACCTGCTACTAGCAACCCCTTCCTTGGAAGGCAGCCACAGAAGAAACCACAGTACATAGAAGTCCTGGCGAGGACTGAGAAGGACCCGGCTATGAGGAGACAGAAGTATAAGCCTAATCTGTATGTCCACTTTGTATGAAAGTATTTAAGAATACTGTATAGTTCAGTGATGCTGCCTTTAGTTATGGCAATGCACTTGTATTCTCACCAACTAACTCTTATATTAACTCTTCTTGTAATGTTTGCAGGTTTGCCCACAACACAGATGGCTCCCCGTCAGGGTCTCTGTCACCCAGCCAATCCCCTGGAGGCTTATTACCATCACCAGTGCTCTCCGTTGAGGCCAGGGGGGAGCGAGACAGGAAGCACATTGACGACGTCACTGCGGCCAGGCTGCCACTGCTCCACTACAGCCCTGCCCAGCTGCTGACACTGGAGCAGTCAGCTGACCTGCTACTCGAGCAGACCAGGAAACACCAGGTGAGTGGCCCCTGGGTCTGTCTGACACAACAGAGGAACATTAAGGTCTGTCCAACAACACCAAAATGCTCACTGCTCAAGGTAACAGTTACTCCTGATCAGGTGTACGATCAGATTACATGAGGGAATTAAATGTGTTATAAGTGTTGAGGCAACGTCTACCTACCTATTACATTATCACCACAAAAGCACTGTGCTCATCTAATGATGAACACTCCCTATGCTACTTCCATTCATGGTATAGTATAGCAGCCTAATACTTACTGCTAAGCACTTGCTCATTTTTCAGGTTAATTACCCTATCAATGTCAGCATCTCTCCTGTATTGTGTGTTTCCCTCAGGATTTGCAGGCCAAGCTGGCAGCCCAGAAGCTGTCTGAGGGGCTGAGGTTCAGCACTGGGAGCTATGTTGTGGCTGGGCGCCTACAGGGAGGTTCATGACAACGTAGCCCAGCTTTCCTCAGAGGAAGACTAATCCGGGGGGGGCCGCAGCAAGGAAACTCAGGTGACCCCTGACCTCTGAGACAACAGTCTCTGTGCCCTGCATCAGGGCCTATGGAAGGAAGGGGATTGGCAATTCAAAGACGAGAGGCCTGCCTGAGGAGATGGAAAGGGTTATGGGCATCTGGTGGTTTTGAAGGCACAGTGGGTGTCCCTGTCTTGTCTATCCAGGGAGGTGAATTGTGTGGTTCTTGGTTCACCATCAGTAATTCACTGAGTTGTCACCCAGTCAGCATCCTGTCCAGTTTATCAGAGCTGCCACAGAACCTTAGGCCTCCCGTTGGGTGATGTGTTAGCCTCTTGCAGGGAGCATTAGGTATGCTATCTCACCATGTTGTCAGAGAGTAAAAGATCAGTTGTGTGATGAGGCTGCTACAGTATTGTCTGGTATTGTTGACTCCCATGGTGGTTGCATTTCCAAAAGACAAAAGTATTGCATGTGTATGCATGTGAGAAATATAAAGAAAATATTTTTTGTATGATCTTTTTCTAAAGTGTTTCTGATTGAAAATAAAAATCTGTTCTTACCATATTTTGGTTGATCATATTCTTGAACTGGGAACAAATCATCATAGCCCTAAGTTCTGTGAGCTCTGAAAATAAAGGTGGTAGTGGTTAATTGTGGTCTAAGACGGAGCAGCGTGCTGACATTTTCCAGCAGAATGTTTTCTTAACCCTGCCACAGTTTGATGAGAGCTATGACTCCGCTGTCATTTAAACCATGTGATGTTATCAGTGGAGAAATCTGTGACACGCTTTAGAAGATTAATATATGGTCTAGTGAAATATTGCAGCTTGATGGAATCTGGCTCAATGGCTGAAATACATCTGGCTTGCATTTGGCTCATGTTACTTCCTGGAGTGGCAGGGTATGATGGGATGGCAGCAGACTGACATACCATTTTTCAGCTTTTTTCTTACTAATGCTGATAAGGAGTGCCAGCAACATTAAAAACTCTTCCCAAACATCCATTCCCATCACCTACAGTCCAATCCTCCCTAGTAGTTATACAGAACCATTTTAACTTTATTATGATTCAGGAATTTTAATGAGGAGAAAGAGAAGTGATTGAGGCGAGCTCAGGGGAAATGAGGGAGAATTCATGTTGGTCTGTCTGAGCTCCATGGTTGATGCCCCTTGATAACCTCTGGTAATTGCTGCTGAGCCATTGGTGGGAGCTGCTATAGAAAAAAGCACCATCTGGCTGCTGTGTGTTTAGACACAGGTCTGATGGACTCCAGAAAGCTCTGCTCCGACGTCCAATAATAAATATGTCAGCGAGCTCAGGAGAGGATCTTCCTCGTACTGGTATTAATTAAGCCTACCTTGCTTACATAAATGTGGAGACTGTTACCAATTACGGGGTTGCATTTTTCCTACAGCTTTGCTCCATGGTTTCTGGCCTGCACTATCACTCACAAGTACATTGATATGTCTGAGCTGGAACCAAGTATGCGTTCTATGGCCAGAGCCTTTAAGTTGTTCATTTGGGAGGTTGCTTATAGTTGTGGTGAATCCCACACTTCTTACCTCAGATTAATAAACTGCTCAGCTAGTCTGCAAGTGATTTGCTCCAACTGTGTGTCCGAAATCACATATCTCTGGGGAGCTGGAATAATTCGGACTTGGGAAGGGGAAATGGCATATGATTTTAAAACTGCCTGTTCAAAGAGCAGCCAGCTCGGCCGTACAGTGAACAGTGATGTATAGACTGGCATTAAGCTCAATCTCAGTTAAATGATTGCATTATCTTACGTTTGCCATGTTACAAAGTCTGAGGTCATAAAAAAAAATTCAATTCTCTCCCCTCTTATGTTTTTAAAAAATTTTCTCAAGGCACAAAGGATATGAAATAATGCAGCAGTCAGCAGCTTTGTAATGGTAGTTTATCTTCCCCTTCCCAATTACAACCAGCTCTGCCTCCTCTTACTGGGACCAGATTGAATTATGTGTTCCAGGTTTTTTTGTTTCATTCATTGGTATTTTGATATGTGTATTGTTGATCAATTGTACATTTCAGTCTAATTTTCTATTTATGATGTAGAGCTTTTTTCAACCAATGGTATTCACCGGAAATCTGTTTTCACAATCATCCTGATGCGTGGAAGACATACGTCAAAGCAGGTCAGAAAATGGTTAGTGTTTTGATAACACAGAGAAAATTGTTTTCAGGGAGTGGGTGCTATTGAACTGGTATCCTGCTGTGGTCTCTCATGGTTGTACATGTAAGTGCAGATATTCAGTATTATTTTACCCAATTCCGCTGCTATTCATTAGTCTAGTCTGTTCTGTCCAATGAGAACAGGTTACTCATAACTTTAACAAGACAACAGTGGGTTTCTCAAGCCTCTGTCTCAGATTTTTCTTTTGTGAGAAAGTTGTGTGAGACAGACGGCAGTAAGGAAAAGGGTTGTTTATGTCATGCCTGATGTCTTCCAGAAGAGACATCGCACGTGGCCTCAACAGTCCTGAAAGTGTGTGCAGCTGCCCCATCATCAACACCATATGCAGATAAGATCACTGAATTCCCTGGCTGGTGTTACTCCTATTAAAACAGTCCATTAGAGATGCACTACAGCTGTCTGGAACTGGGTCTCATCATGCATGAAGTAAACATCCCCTTCAAAATGCTGCTATTTTTAGATGAACACCATCATTTACTTTTCCATGAGTTGAAGTTGATTTTAATGTCTGGTTTGTATGAAGACAGCGAAAGGCTTGGTTGTGTACATTTTCTTTGTCATATTGTGATTCAGTGCCTTCAGAAAGTATTCATACCCCTTGACTTATTCCACATTTTGTTGTTACAGCCTGAATTGAAAATGTATTAAATAGATTTTTCGCTCACCCATCTCCACACAATACTCCATAATGCCAAAGTGAAAACATGTTTTTAGAATGTTTGCAGATGGATTAAAATACAGAAATATCTAAATGACATAAGTATTCACACCCCTGACTAAGTACATGTTATAATCACATTTGGCAGTTTTTCTGGGTAAGTCTATAAGACTTTTGCACACCTGGATTGTACAATATTTGCACATTATTCTTTTTTAAATTCTTCAACCTCTGTCAAGTTGGTTGTTGATCATTGCTAGACAGCCATTTTCAAATCTTGTCATAGAATTTCAAGTCAATTTAAGTCAAAACTGTAACTAGGCCATTCAGGAACATTCAATGTTGTCTTGGTAAGCAATTTCAGTGTTTATTTGGTCTTGTATTTTAGGTTATTGTCCTGCTGAAAGGTGAATTTGTCTCTCCGTGTCTGTTGGAAAGGAGACTGAACCAGGCTTTCCTCTAGGATTTTGCTTGTGCGTAGCTCTATTCTTTTATATTTGTATTCTGTACAGTCTTCCTTCTTTTCACTTTGTCAATTAGGTTAGTAATTGTGGAGTAACTACATTGTTGATGATCCATCCTCAGTTTACTCATCTCTATAACTGTTTTAAATTCACCATTAGCCTCATGGTGACATCCCTGAGCGGTTTCCTTCCTCTCCTGCAACTGAGTTAGGAAGGACGCCTGTATCTTTGTAGTGACTGGGTGTATTAATACACCATCCAAAATGTATAGCTTCACCATGCTCAAAGTTTTAATTTTTTTTTTACCCTTCTACCAATAGGTGCCCTTCTTAGTGAGGCATTGGAAAACCTCCCTGGTCTTTGTGGTTGAATCTGTGTCTGAAATTCACTGCTCGACTGAGGGACCTTATAGATATGTGTGGGGTACAGAGATGAGGTAGTCATTCAAAAATCATGTTAACCACTATTATTGCACACTGAGTGATTCCATGCAACTTTTATGTGTCTTGTTAAGCACATTTTTACTCCTGAACTCATTTAGGCTTGCCATAATAGGATGAATACTTCTGGACTCAATACATTTCAGCTTTTTATTTTGTATTCATTTGTAAACATTATCAAATCAAATCAAATTTTATTTGTCACATACACATGGTTAGCAGATGTTAATGCGAGTGTAGCGAAATGCTTGTGCTTCTAGTTCCGACAAGCATTTCTGACAAGCATTCCACTTTGAAATGATGGGCTAGTGACACAAAATCTCAATTTAATCCATTTTAAATGTAGGATGTAACACAACGAAATGTGAAAAAAGTCAAGGGATGTGAATATTTTCTGAAGGTGTAGATTCATTAGAGAAGGCCCTTGCACAGGCAGGGATAAATTGAAAAGGTGTTATGTGTTATGCAAAAATAACACTTAACCATGGAAACATTATTTAGATAGAAGCTGATCGTGACATGGACAAGTAATGGCCATGAGTAGTAGCATTTGATATCTTTAATATAGTATTCTGAGTGATTTATGTCAAGATATAGGCTACTGTACTGTATGTCCAGGTCACACATTGCATGCAGAACTGTATCCTACCGAGGTTCCATGTGGAATACAGTATGCCAGGCTCTGCACTCCTGTGGCCTACAAGAATAAGTCACGTTAGTTTCCCTAACAAAAATATTTATCTTACAGTAGCTGTATCCCTGACCACATATGGGGGAAATAAACATTACATGGCTGTAATGAATTACTATGACATTTTCAAGCTTCCTCCAGCAGATGGGACTACAGACGTGTTACCTACAGTATGTAGCTTCCACAGTATAACACTAGATGGCAGTAGCACCACTTCGTGCCCTTCCTTACGGTACCTGGAACCTGGACAGACCACCAACATACAGTAAACTTTGGATAAACATAGGAAGGTTTTTATTGGCCAGTTGACGATAATGATATACATGCAGAAAATAACTAGGTTCTGTTTTCATGCAACTGCTCTCATGAACATACAGTCAGTGTTGTTTGTATGAGTTGGAAAGCAAGCACACCAGCAAGGCCTCGGCTATGAAGACACCTCATCATAACGAAAGTACGCAACAAGTGTCACCATTTCTGAAAGGATCCGACTGAACAGCTGTCAGCTTTCATTTTCAGTCCTGAGCTGACATAATTGTGTTTAATTCCAGAACCTTCTGTTCTGAGGTATGGTGGATGTCCCTCATGTGTGGCCCAATGGGCCACAGCCCAGCATCTGCTTAGTCCAGATAACACCAACAATCAGCCCAGATCTACATCTACAAATCTACCAAGAGGGGAAACAGTCTGAAATCCCTGTCTACATCTGTGGCTAAGCAGAGTCCAACAACTGTTGCTTGGAGAACTTTGCATAACAATCATGAGGCTGCAGAAAGAAAAGCAGAGAAAAGAGGGTCTAGATGGGCCGAGGCCCATGGTGCGCGGAGAGGGCCAAGAAGCTGCCAGCGTCCCAGCCGCCCCATGTCTGGGCTGGCACGGCATTAAGCGGGCTGTTTCGAGGCCTGTCAAAAGCTCATCACGGCGAGGAAGCCGTCTCCGTGGGGATGCTGCGGGAGTGCCAGGGCACGGTAGGGGAGAGAAACCAGAGTCTTGTCCAGCAGCTTGGCCATAATGAGGAGGAAAATTCTCATTCTTGTATCCAAATTAATGTAACAATAACAATTTGCTTTTGTCCAACCTTTCTTTTTTTTTTACTCAATACCCTTTTTGCCTCCTTAATTTCTGCTCATCAGCTATACCAAGTGCATTAATTATGATTAGTAGGCCTATATTTTCTGTATCACCTATTTATATCTAATGGAGTTATGTTATGTGGTAACCTCCCAACACATTACACAAGTCCAGCTGCCTGGCTTATTAGAGGAGTTGTACTGTATCCTGGTGCATGAGACTGCTAACTCTGACGTTGTGTAACATTGTTACTTAATTCATGTGGTGTCTTATAGTGGTACAAAGTGAGCATGTTTCCATTCAAAGTGACAGATAGAACATTGGTTGTCTCGGTATATTTGCTAGTAGCCTGGTAGATGGCATTAGAGAGGTTGTCATGAGGCTCTGATGACTGGATGATGTCAGTTATGGCATTCAAAATGTAAAACACCAGTTTTAAGTAATAACTTCTTGGCCGGGGCATTTACATGTGACGTCAATCTAAAGTTGTCAGCAAAGAGGCGTGATGAATACAATGTCATTCTGTTTTTCATTATTTTCATTATTTTTAACTGAAATCATGCCTCCTGATTTGTGAACGCACCAATTGACAAGCACCAGGAGTGCAAATTAGCAGCAAATCAGGGAATGGTGCCAGACATTACACATTGAGAGCACTAACTTCATTTAAAGGGTCATGAAATACAACCTCTGAAATGTCAAATATCATTTCCCACATTCTTTTTAATGTTGCAGGTGTAAAAGTTGGATGAGGGCAGGGAGTTGAAAGGGGTTTTAGATCAAATCTGAAGGACAGTTCCTCTAACATGATGAACATAAGCTGCAGTCATGGAGTAGGCTACAGATGAGGAGGTGTTGCTGGGGAAGGTGGAGGGGGGTTCTGTACTGTATGCATTTTGGTGAGAATGTCTTGTATTCTATGAAGTCTGCATTGTGTAATAAAGTTCTGATCTGGGCACTGTGTCTTACAACAGTAGTAAAACCCTGCTGTAAAAAAGAGGCAATCCTCCTTAGCTCAGCTCATAACAATTACAGGGCCTCTATATGGAACTGCAGGCTTGTTTATATGCTGTAATGTTGTGTCCACGCCAAGCTCGTTCTGAGCCCTGGGGCCTTGTGGTTTTGATTGCTGCAGGGAGTGTGTTGGAGTGCTGTGTCTGCAGCATGGTTCTGGCTCTGCGGGGCGGCTTCAGAAGGGTGTGATCCGTCAGAGGAGACAGAGTGAGAGTGGGAGGCTTTTCCCTGTTTGTTTTCTTCTTTGTTTGTTTGTTTGTTTGTTTGTTTGATACAAACTGAATCTGTCAGGGAAAACAGGAAGCCCCCTTCTTTTTTTTCACTCCAGTCCCATCTCTCCGTCCCCAAAACAAAACATCTGTGTTCAATGAGGAGGAAGACACTGTCCAATTCCAAACGTTAATTGTCTTAAACTGCTCCAGGCTGTCAGCGTTAATACTATTCACAAATGATGCTTAGTCAGCACTTTTCTGATCAAGTTTCTGAACGACTGAATGCTTACATCTCTGTCTGATATCTCCGTTTGTAGCCTCTCACAGTCCTCTTGATGGTCTTGTGTGCCTCGAATGACTGCCACACAAGATATCCTACAAGTTGTTGAGGTTGAGGAAAGACATAATGTGCCTGGGTGTAATGACAGGAAGCCTCCCACTGGTTGTGACAGGAGAGAGCAGTACTGTAGTGTGTGGCCCTGCTCTCACTGCACTGCACTGGGACTGCTTCATATCCATTTACAGCCTGGGTTACTGCTATTGTCATTAGGATTTGGTTCTATTATTAGTCAAAATCTCATGAAATCCAATCCCTTTTTAATGGTGAGAGAGTCTGGATTGGCCACCTTAATCATGTTCAGGAACATGGGCCATGTGACTGTGCAGTGTGAGTGTGTTACAGGATAGTATAGACTCCCGTATCCATGGCCCGTTCAGAGAGATCAGTCTCCTGTTCCTGTATTAAATATTTTACAGCAGACAGGGGCAGGGATGGTCTTAAATGAACCTTACACACTCATCCTCCTCTAGTGTTACATACATACATATACTGAACAAAAATATAAACGCAACATGCAACAATTTCAAAGATTTTACTTGAAGAAGGAAATCAGTCAGTTGAAATAAATACATTTGGCTCTAATCTATGGGTTTCACATGACTGGGCAGGGAAGCAGCCATGGTGGGCCTGGAAAGGGTACAGGCCCACCCACTTGGGAGCCAGGACCACAAAAGGGCTTTATTACAGACAGAAATACTCCTCAGAGTCGGTGCCCCCCTTTACTGCTATAACTTGCTTCCATTCAGCCACAAGACCATTAGTGAGGTCGGGCACTGATGTTGGGCGATTAGGCCTGGCTCGCAGTCGGCCGTCCAATTCATCATCCCAAAGGTGTTCGATGGTGTTGCGGTCAGGGCTCTGTGCATGTTCTACTGACAATGTTTGTCTATGGAGATTGCATGGCTGTGTACTAGATTTTATACACCTGTCAACAACAACAATAGCAGAACCCATTAATTTGAAGGGTTGTCCACATACTTTTGTATATATAGTGTACATACAGTGTAACTGTGAGTAAAACTCTCCTGCTGTTGTTATTGGATCCATTGTTTATTGGTGGGTTTTGAGATGTATGTTATATATACGTCTAGAAATGGCTCACAAACAAAATCCTATGGGAAATGATGACATGGAATTCTCCAACCATAAACATATGGTTAAAATCCAGAATAACTATCCCTTTATCTATAAACAATCTCTGTTGACATAATCACAGTATGAAATGGAAAGGTAAAGGGGGCAGAAAGAAAGTGCTGTCTTCCTGTTATGGAGGGCGGCCCTATGATTCAATCGTATGATGGGTGGAGTGTCATCCACCCATCCACTTAACTAAATTCATAAAGGCTGTTTGTCTTCCTGTTCTTCTTTGTTCTTCGCCAGCACAAAACAAAACAGAATTACACAGAGGACCGTGACCAATGGAGAATGTATCACACTCTGGCAAACGCTCACAGAGCTGCAGATGGTCATGTTTGTACCTCCCTGCCTGAGCCCCTACAGGTGCCACAGTGCTGTCTAATAGAAAGCAGAGTTTGTGGAGGAGGAGAGCAGATCAGAGCGAGGGATGATGGAAGGAAGGAGAGGGGAGGGCTCCACTCCTCTCTGACATGTTTTACATGCAGCATGGGGTGCCTCCGCAGGCAGGTATCCACCCTCTCATATCGTTTTCACTTCTTGCAGATATACAGTGGGCTCCCAGAGAAATAGAGCCCTCGTAAGACATAGACAGGCCATCCACCATACCAACTGATCTCCCGTCTCTGTGTGTGAAGAGACAGTGTGTGTTTCAGATGTTGCATAGGAACAACAGTCTCAGATGGTGTTACACTGTGAGGTCTCAAGGGTTTTGTTTTATCTTCCGGAGAGATGTCTCTTCCTCTTCCTCCTTTCAACAAAATAAATATGTCAACTCTGACAATTATTGAAATGCGTTTAACGACACAACATAATCTTCAAACCCTTCTGGATTAATATTTCTACTGGGAACAATCCACCCTTACATCTGCTGCTGAGCAGCGGCTCGCTCCATTCAACCTGAGTGGGTCTCCTCTTCCCGTCTGGCAGTGGATGGGGACTGGTGCACATCCTTTGGCAGGAGCTACACACGTCTCTTATGGCTTTCGGCTCGCGCAGGCCCCTGACAACGCTCTCGAGAGTTCTTATGTTTCTCTGACAGCATCTATCAATCTGCTCTCAACAGAACAGTCATTATCAAATCAGCCACATGAGGGCTTTCTTCTTCCCCCTCCCCCCGACTGGCTCTCCTCTTTAGCGCAAGAAGGGGGTACAAGTGGTCCAAGAGATTGTGTTCTGTGAAATAACGCTGGCTGTATAAAGCCTGCTCTGTGGGGTCCCCTTTCACTGAAGCACTTGTAAACTCACCCAACTTCCCACCAAACCATTGAGTTTCCCCCAGCTTTGTGGTAGAGGGGGGTTTGAAGGCAGTGTTCCTTTAAATCGCTAAGAATTATTAAAGTTGTTATATATCAACATGGCATGCTCCTCGCAGACCGTATTGTACAATCCAATATAATACTGTCTTTTGACAGGTGCAGGATGTTAAAGACCTAAAGATTATATGACATTTCACAAGATATAGGATATGATAATGACGAGTATAGCCCATAGCTACAGTGTGTAGTATTATAGATGGTTCACAGTAATGGGCTCAGTAGTTGAGAGTCCTTCTCAATATATCAACATATCTCCATATTCTCTCCAGCCGTTAGCTGCAGACTCACCAATGTGTCAGTGATAATTTCAGTGAGAAGGTTTCTGGACCACTTCAGAATGCCCAGGGACTGCATCTCTCCATGGAGGCTGCTCCCACACTGTCAAAGCTGTCTTTGGTTTATACTGTGGTTTCTCCTCAGCTGGCGAACAGAGCTGGCAGAACCACTCACTCTTCTCTCACAACAGCCTAGTCAGCACAACACAGGGGAGGAACTTAACTACTTAAAGAGCAGGTAATCAGGTACCCAGGTTCTTCAGAGAAAGATTGGAGAGAGAAAATGGTGTTCTATCTTTTTCTTCCCTTTCTCTCTGTTTCTTGGAAATGATATCAGGGGAAAATTGGTCAATTTAACAGAGTGAAACCAGGGGCAGACTGGGACCAGATATCATCTCTGGCATTTTTAACACACCGGCCATTTTTTTCCTCGTGGCCCCCACGTGGCCTATTGTTAGCCCTTTATTAGCCAGATAATTCTCATTTTGTGCAATAATGCCAAGTTAGAGAGGCCCACTAGGCTATGAATGGACCAGCCCATCTGGGATCACCCCTGAGTGAAACTATCAGAAGGATTTGCTCAGCCTATAGACACATAGCTTTAAAGTTGATCCATTTGGGTTTATACTTTGAGCGTGTTGTTAGCGCTGTGCTGTCAGTTTTACAGTTTCCACGGTTTACACCGCAGTCACGTAAAATAAAATTTCTGAAGCATCCTCTTCTTTGCGTAGCTCCTCTCTCTGTGCTGCTCATGGCTGTTGACAGGAGGATTTATTGATCCCAGAGTCTCTGGCACGGGGCCGGTGTTGGCTCATACAGCCAGAGATGTGTGAAGGTTATGTTGTTTAACTGGAGGAGGCAGGTATGCTAAACACCCTGAGAGGGCAGGAGGGACATCTGCTCTCTTACTCACTGGGCTAACTGAGTGCATAACTCAGAGCAGGCCCAGAGCCCCCCCGTTCCCCAAACGGCCCTGCCTTCCTCGGTGCCGGTCCCTGGTACTATACAAGAGGATCTCACAAAAACAAATAGCAACAGAAGACCTGGCAAAGGGAGGGACCCAGCTGGGGCTGGAGGTCCTGTGTGACTATTCTTTAATCCTGACACCTGCAAGCCATTTCATCATGATTTACAGTGGGGGAACGCAGGCTGGGGGCGGGGAGCCCACGACGGGAAGTGTTTTCCTAGCAAATGACGGGGAAAGCACTGTTGTCGGTTGTTGTCCAGGCATTTGAAGTTTGTTGCCCTCTAACCTACTGGGAACTCCGATCTGCTGTTTAAAAGCATACGAGAGAAAAACGACAAGTCTCTCACCATATCATTCTCTCTCTCTCTCTCTCTGTGTGTGTGTGTGTGTGTGTGTGTGTGTGTGTGTGTGTGTGTGTGTGTGTGTGTGTGTGTGTGTGTGTGTGTGTGTGTGTGTGTGTGTGTGTGTGTGTGTGTGTGTGTGTGTGTGGTGTGTGTCAGGATAAATAGGTGGGCGGGCTGGGGACAGGAAGGAAATGGAGTCCACATGGATGGTCATTAGCAGGATCTCAGCAGACCAGAGCAGAACCGCTTAGCTGCTGAAACCCACCCAGCTGCTGGCCCAGAATGCCTTCATACTTGGGCCTGGTTTACACTTAGATGCATTCTCATGTAATCGTTAGTTGATGGATTATTACATTGAATCAAATGTGTTTTCTAGTGTGTTGTGCAATTCAAAAATGTGAATGGTGGTCTGTTGGCCAGTTTAGCTGATATACTGACTGTTCACATGCCTCCTATGATGAAACAAGATTAAGTTGTCCACCCATTCAGTTTAAAGTGTATTCTGTCCAGTCCCACTACACACAGGGTGGATGGGAGGATTGTTGGACTGCTGATCTGCTAAGTAAAAGCCAATCTTCCTCTCTTACCTTCACCTTGCCAGACAGCAGACTGAAAGAACATCTGAGAGAACTGATGCCAAACTAAAAGGATTGACTTGATCTACATCTATGAGGCAATTGTTTGTTTGCCGTTGCTAAATAGGAGCCCCTCAGTTTTCATCCACAGCACTATGCATGCTAGGGTGTTTCATGCCTTATTTGTTAATGCCGTTATTTGTTAATGATGTCGAAACGCTCTACTATGTCATTGTTCACTAACCTCACTATTTATTTATATTATCCCAAGGGTGTGGTAGTGGATGCAATTATATAAATATAAGGATTGCTCAATTCGGTAATTGCCTTGCATTTTCCATCCACATAATTGCACACTCTCTCCCACCAAACGTGGTGCGAGCTTTGGGCTGTCCGTCACTGGTGCCCATTAGAGCTGAGAAACATGTCAGCGATGGGGCAAACTAAAACCACATTGAGAAATGGAATTAACACCTTTCTCTCTCAGGAGCGGGGATGCAGGCCTCCATGTGGAGCGCCGTTAAATAATAATCCCCAACCGATAAACCGACTCCTCGCAGTCTGCCCAGAAAAACAAATCCTGCCGCCACTCAGCTTGCCTGCACCACTGCTGAGGCTGTGGCGAGGAGGGGGCGAGAGTGCGGGCTGTGAGTGACATCATCTATGCTGGACAGCTCAACATGGTGAGCTGAGCCTGCTGGCCCCATCCTATGTGTTTGACTCATCTCCAGTGCTTTGTGCTGTGTGTATAGTTCTGAAGTATTAGGAGACACTGGAAGGTGGCCCTATAGTCTGCACCTTCAGTGTCATCTGGTATTTTCTCCAACTGACAAGAGGTTTGCCAGTTAAAACTTGGGTATACAAATGACAAAATAAACAAAATATTAAGCAGTAATTGGCCATAACTATGAGGTCTTGCACCTGAACACTGGGGTATTTGTGTGACGTTGCAAGACAGCCTCCATACTGTGCAGTAATCGAGATGTTTGCTACCGTAAGGGCTCTGTATGACATCACCCCTGAAGCATTGTGATTATTGTGATTACGTAAATCTTCTTTTCATTATCACCCATGTCATTGTCATAAAGCAATTATTCACCCCGTCCGCTTTCCCCATCCGCTTCCACGAGGGTCTCGGTTTCACAGGGCTCAGCCAAGCAGCTTGTGTTCCACCTTTGTGTTTTGGCATCAAGGTGGATGGATTTAAGATCCCAGACCGTCGGTCTGATAATACCACAGACTGTTTGAGTTTAACAGGATATACCAGTACCTTATCCCACTTGGCCGCTTCCCTGCAGCAGCTATATTTAGTGCTCTCATCCATTGTGCCATGCCAGCTCTTCCCTCTTTAACTCACACCCTTCCATTTTGTCACAATTATCTGATAATGTTCTGTTAAAAAAAGAGAAAATGTGAGTCATTAATCATTCTCCTTGGCTGCACCTCAGTGAACTGTACTGTATGACAGTGAAGGGAACACACATGGTTGTAGTATGTTCATGTCTTCATAGTTTGGTATACTTTACTTTGGGATGATTATTGTAAGTATCTACATTTAAAGTTGATCTGATTGCAAAATGACCGCAAATTCCCGAAGAGGGGAGAGAGAGATGCGTGGAAGTGGCATCAGTCTGTGTGGGGAGGAAGGCCCATTGGCAAAGAAAGGTACACAGTAGTGCTCCATATTGCTATTTGTTTATAGGCCTTTGCCTTTGTCAGGTACAGTAACAACTAACAAGGCACAAGGGTCCAGTGTCTCTCTCCTCTCAAACTCTCTCTCTCTAGCTCTTTCTAAGCTCTAAAAGTCCCATTGGGCACAACACTTCATTTCAACGTGGATAATTGGGTAATATTTGGTTTAGACGTTGATCATTAAGATTACAACCTATATTCACCCAAAAGTTAGTTGAATTGTCAATGTGTTATCATTATGTTTTCAAGCATCTAAAAGCACAACCAAATTCCAGTGAAAAACAATGTCAGATTCTTCATTTAGCTGTCACCCAAATGTCTATCACTGCGCTTTCAACATTTTACATTACTTTTAAGTCATTTAGCAGACGCTCTTATCCAGAGCGACTTATAGAAGCAATTAGAGTTAAGTGCCTGGCTCAAGAGTACATCGTCAGATTTTCACCTAGTCAGCTCAGGGATTTGAACGCTCTTAACCGCTAGGCTACCTGCCGCCACAACCATTTCAACCATTTAAAAGCATAGCAAAGTTCAAATGGGAATACAATGTCAGATATTTTGTTTATTTATACAACAGATTTATGTGCTATCATTGGACACTGTGGAGTTGTCAACAGTGATGGAAAGTTATTGGAGTGGGCAGGCCTTCCCTGGGAGGAAGAACATCTCTGTCTTGTCAAGGTTGAGCTTGAGGTGGTGGGCTGGCATCCAAGCTGAGATATCTGTCAGGCACACAGAGATGTGTGTCTCCAACTGGGTGTCAGAACGGTCGAAGGAGAAATGTAGTTGAGTGTCATCCGCATTGCAATGATAGGAGAGACCATGTGAGGATATGACGGCGCCAACTGACTTGGTGTATAGAGAGAAGAGGTGAGGGCCCAGAACCGAGCCCTGGGGGACACCAGTAGTGCGATTACGTGGTGCAGACACAGATCCTCTCCATGTCTCCTGGAAGGAGCGGCCTGCCAAGTAGGATGCGATCCAAGAGTGTGCAGAGCCTGAGACGCCCAGCCCTGAGAGGGTGGAGAGGAGGATCTGATGGTTCATGGTGTCATATATCTATTATACGTGGGAATACTTATACGTGGGAATACTTTAGAGCAGATTTCCAAAATTAATATCACTTGGAGCTGATTTGCTGGTGTTTTTACAGTCTTTTATGCCCAACAATTGAGAGGAGGAAAATAAAATCACCCACGGGCCAAATTCGGCCTCTGACTGCCAGTTAGGGAACCCTGCCCTAGGCCTATTGTATTGTCTATTTTTGTTGAATTCTAGGTTTAATCGAAACGATAGCTGTTGATAACTTGGCAAATGCATATACTGTAGGGCTAAATAGCACCATTGATGATATGAATGATAATGAATGGTCACGTTTCATTTGCTCTCTTATACCTACGCATTTTTAAGTGGAGATCTCTCAAAAGCACATTGGTAATAGTCATTGACAAATATCAAAGCTAAGCAGCGTTTGGCTTGTTTAAAACTGTATGGGAGATAAAAGGTTAGCTGTAGATATATCAATTCTCCAGTAGGAGGTGCTGCCCTGCCTATTCTTTTTGTTTTTTCTGATATTGGATATAATGCTGAGGTTATTTTAAAGGTACAAAATCAACATATTTTATACAAGGTTGGTTTATATTGAATTTGGTTACCATTATGACATAATCCAGCGGTTGAAATTTCACCTTCAAAACAAACACATTGATGACTTTTTCCAAATCCAATGTATTTTCAACATCACAATACGTTGACAAATTACTTTGAAACAACGTTGATTCAACCAGTTTGCGCCCATTGGGGTGGAGAGTCAACCTGGAGTGTGTTTCTGGTTTGTAGATCCTGTTTTACATGTCTTAAATTTTCTGGCCATGGAAACCTCCTTCCTCCCCAGAGGAAGATCAGCCAAAAGACCTGATTCTAACCACCTTCTTCCTCTCCTGTTGGCCAGAGAGCGCTGTATTTCACCCTTTCCTCCCCTCTGTGACCGCAACATTCTGCAAACCCTGGTAAAACAAGACATTATATATTAGTTTGGATATCAACAAATCACTCCCATCTGTGTGAGTGTAAATACTTGCACCCGTTGGCTTTTCATTAAGCAAGTCAACTGGTCATTTTGGAGGCTATCTTATGTGCATATGATTGATTCCAGATAGGAAAATACTGATTTAGAGTTAGGGAACAACTGTATAGCAGTAATAAACTAAACACAGACACAGCTGTCTTCTCAAATATAGACCAGTATTTCTGTGCTTTATCACCTGTGATCCAATGGCATGTATACGAGTGACTGATTCAAGAAACATACATTTCTGTTTGACTGACTAAGTTAGTTTGCAGTCTCTTTGGATGCAAGGTTACTCACCCATATGATAACAGTAAAACCTGCTTTGGGTTTTCTCATGCCCCTCTCCTCTCTGTCACTCCCAGACTCCTCATCAAGTCTCTCCAGCCTCAGATACCTTTGGCACAGCACAAGCTCGCATCAGATGGAGGGTGGGGAGATGTGTCCCCCTCCCTCCCGCGCTGGAACAGAACGTTTGTCTCTGCACTGCCCTTATCTCCCCATCCCTCCGCTGTCTGATGTGACATAAATCACAGGAGCACGGCAGTATTTACGATGCACGGACGTTTATTAATCTCTCCCAGCTGCCTGTGTTTCACTGACACAACACCTTCAGGGCACTGGATCTGCACCATGTGCTCCGGAAAAGGCCTTTCTCTTCTCTCCATCCAGCAAGCCACAAATAAACCTGATTACGGGGGAATTTTGTGCTCTTTATGGTGAATTTTCACAAACCCGCATTTGAAGATCCAAACTGGTTTATGGTATTTATAGTCTACATTACTTGTGTTTTTATTGCAAAACATGAGGAGATGCCTGTATGTGATGGTGAAAAAAGTCCAAATGTCAGTAAATTATATCACCTGTGTTTACTCTACAAATGCCCTTATTAAAAGCTATAAAATATTCCAGTATAATAATGTTATTGCTCTAATTTGGGCTCCATGGTTTCAATGGCTCTCATACTATCAACTCCAGGAGGGAAGCATAGTTCAATATATGTACAGTACCAGTCAAACGTTTGGACACAGCTACTCAAGGGTTTTTCTTTATTTGTACTATTTTTACATTGGAGAATAATAGTGAAGACATCAAAACTAGGAAATAACACATATGGAATCATGTAGTAAGGAATAAAGTGTTAAACAAATCAAAAGATAATTTACATTTTAGATTCTTCGAGGTAGCCACCCTTTGCCTTCATGACAGCATTGCAGACTTTGCCTCTCACATATATCCAGGCATACCAACAGGTACCTAGAATAATATAGATTTATTTCCCTGCAAATCCAATTGAATGCTTTAATTCACTCCTCCTCTGACACCTCTCACACTACCATTCCAACTGTGTTCTTTCCTCCCATGGCATGACTCACAACACTTTCTGTTTCTTCCTATGCTTTGTCTTTTTTCTTCCGTCCTTCTCCTTCCCTTCCTTTCCCCTCCCTTCCTTGCCCAGAAATGACAGTGTCAGATTTTGAAACATCTCTCTCTTTGTTGGCACTTCCCTACATTTCCCTCCATCTATCTGTTTCTCTTTTGTGAGGACCACACAGAGGGATGACATGCTAGAGGCACGTCCAGACTGGGTGGCCCAGCTGCACACAAAATGTGGGTGACAGGATCAGCCTTCAACCGGCTATGGAAGTAATGCGTGTAGACAGTGTAAAACCAGTCTCTAAGAGACCTAAAGAGGAAAACAACGCTAGCAAATCTGAATAAATGGACATTTAAAAAACCTGAGTATTTTGGCACTCTTTTCAGCTGGAGCCACATGCACTAACTCCCATGCACCGGACTCACTAATGGGTTCACACATTAGGCAAGACGTAAAAAGATAAATAATCAGTCTTCCTTTTCTACCCAGTGTGTATGTAAGGTTATCATGCAATAATTAAATAGAATATATAATATACGACCAAGGGATTGGATATGTAAACTCAGCAAAAAAAGAATCGTCCTCTCACTGTCAACTGAGTTTATTTTCAGCAAACTTAATATGTGTAAATACAGTGGGGCAAAAAAGTATTTAGTCAGCCACCAATTGTGCAAGTTCTCCCACTTAAAAAGATGAGAGAGGCCTGTAATTTTCATCATAGGTACACTTCAACTATGACAGACAAAATAAGAAAAAAAATCCAGAAAATCACATTGTAGGATTTTTAATGAATTTATTTGCAAATTATGGTGGAAAATAAGTATTTGGTCACCTACAAACAAGCAAGATTTCTGGCTTTTCAGGCTTGGCCCGCCTACACAAACTTATGACTTGTTGGCAGAGTTGTCTGTCTGAAGAGGACCCTCCCCAGAACAAAGTTTTTATAAATGTCCAAGAGAATCTGACATGGTTCACCTCAACACCATCATCCGAGACCCACTGGACCCACTCCAATTCGCATAGTGCCCCAACATATCCACAGATGACGTAATCTCTATTGCACTCCACACTGCAGTCAACCACCTGGACAAGAGAAATACATGTGTCAGAATGCTGTTCATTGTCTACAGCTCAGCATTCAACACCATAGTCCCCTCCAAGCTCATCACCAAGCTCAGGACCCTGGGACTGAACCCCTCCCTCTGCAACTGGATCCTGGACTTCCTGATGGACCGCCCCCAGGCGGTGAGGGTAAGCAACAACACATCCGCCATGCTGACCATCAACACATGGGCCCCTCAGGGGTGTTTGCTTAATCCCCTCCTGTACTCTATGTTCACCCACGACTGCATGGCCGCACATGACTCCAATACCATCATCAAGTTTGCTTGATACATATACATATAACATGCGTACTGACGCCACACACAGTCACACTCACACACACACACACTGACACACACACACACACACACACACTAATGAGAAATATCTCATTTATTTAAGTATTCACACCCCTGAGTCAAAACATGTTCTGGCCTGGTTTAGATCTTATCTGTCAGAAAGATATCAGTTTGTCTCTGTGGATGGTGTTCCTCAAGGTTCCGTTTTAGGACCACCATTCTTTTCACTATATATTTAACCTCTTGGGGATGTCATTCGAAAACATAATGTTAACTTTCACTGCTATGCGGCTGACACACAGCTGTACATTTCGATGAAACATGGTGGAGTCCCAAAATTGCCCTTGCTCGAAGCCTGTGTTTCAGACATAAGGAAGTGGATGGCTGCAAACTTTCTACTTTTAAACTCAGACAAAACAGAGATGCTTAGTCTCTGTCCCAAGAAACAAAGAGATCTTCTGTTGAATCTTACAATTAATCTTGGTGGTTGTACAGACATCTCAAATGAAACTGTGAAGGACCTCGGCGTTACTCTGGACCCTGATCTCTCTTTTGACAAACATATCAAGACTGTTTCAAGGACAGCTTTTTTCCATCTACGTAACATTGCAAAAATCTGACATTTTCTGTCCAAAAATGATGCAGAATAATGTATCAATGCTTTTTTCACTTCTAGGTTAGACTACTGCAATGCTCTACTTCCCGGCTACCCGGATAAAGCACTAAATACATTTCAGTTGGTGCTAAATACGGCTGCTAGAATCCAAAAAATTTGATCATATTACTCCAGTGCTAGGTATGGGGACTGTGCTTTGGCAAAGTGGGTGGGGTTATATCCTGCCTGTTTGGCCCTGTCTGGCGGTATCATCGGATGGGGCCACAGTGTCTCCTGACCCCTCCTGTCTCAGCCTCCAGTATTTATGCTGCAGTAGTTTATGTGTCGGGGGGCTAGGGTCAGTCTGTTATATCTGGAGTATTTCTCCTGTCTTATCCGGTGTCCTGTGTGAATTTAAGTACGCTCTCTCTAATTCTCTCTTTCTCTCTTTGTTTCTTTCTTTCTCTCTTGGAGGACCTGAGCCCAAGGACCATGCCTCAGGACTGCCTGGCATGATGACTCTTTGCTGTCCCCAGTCCACCTGGCCGTGATGCTGCTGCAGTTTCAACTGTTCTGCCTGCGGCTATGGAACCCTGACCTGTTCACCGGACGTGCTACCTGTACCAGACCTGCTGTTTTCAACTCTCTAGAGACAGCAGGAGCGGTAGAGATACTCTCAATGCTATGAAAAGGCCAACTGACATTTACTCCTGAGGTGCTGACCTGTTGCACACTCGACAACAACTGTGATACTGTGATTATTTTTATTTGACCATGCTGGTCATTTATGAACATTTGAACATCTTGACCATGTTCTGTTATAATCTCTACCCGGCACAGCCAGAAGAGGACTGGCCACCCCTCATAGCCTGGTTCCTCCCTAGGTTTTGACCATTCTAGGTTTTTTTTCCTAGCCACCGTGCTTCTACACCTGCATTGCTTGCTGTTTGGGGTTTAGGCTGGGTTTCTGTACAGAACTTTGAGATATCAGCTGATGTAAGAAGGGCTATATAAATACATTTGATTTGATTTGACGTTAGAATCACCTTTGGCAGCGATTACAGCCGTATTTCTGTGTAACGGCATTCTTCCTCCTCTTCTGAGGAGGAGTAGTGAGAAGGATCGGAGGACCAATGCGCAGTGTGGTAAGTGTCCATAACGTTTATTTTAAGACATAAACGGAACACTGTGAAATACAAAACATTAAAAACGTGAACATGAACGAAAACCGAAACAGTATAGTGTGGCAACAAACACTCACACGGAAACAAACACCCACAACTCAAAAGTGAAACCCAGGCTACCTAAGTATGATTCTCAATCAGGGACAACGATTGACAGCTGCCTCTATTGAGAACCATACTAGGCCGAACTCAAAACACCAACATAGAAAAACACACATAGACTGCCCACCCAACTCACGCCCTGACCATACTAAAACAAAGACAAAACAAAGGAACTAAGGTCAGAACGTGACATTCTGGGTAAGTCTCTAAGAGCTTTGCACACCTGGATTGTATAATATTTGCACATTATTCTCAAAATAATAATTCAAGCTTTCAAGATTTTCAAGTCTTGCCATAGATTTTCAAGCCAATTTAATTCAAAACTGTAACTAGGCCATTCAGGATCATTCAATGTTGTCTTGGTAAGCAACTCCACTGTATATTTAGTCTTGTGTTTCAGGTTATTGTCCTGCTGAAAGGTGAATTTGTCTCCCAGTGTCTGTTGGAAAGCAAATTGGGTTGAATACTTATTGACTAGATACATTTCAGCTTATCATTTTGAATTAATTTGTAAAAAATTGAAAACATAATTTGACTTTGACATTATGGGGTATTGTGGGTAGGGCAGTTACATAAACTCTCAATTTAACCCATTTTAAATTCAGGCTGTAACACAACAAAATGTGGAAAAGGTCAAGGGTTGTGAATACTTTCTGAAGGCACTGTATCTATCCTGTTGCCTAGTCACTTTACCACCTCCGATATGTATATAGCTACCTCTGTTACCTCTTACCCCTGCACATTGACTGCACATCGGGACTGGTACTCCCTGTTTATAGCCATGTTATTTTTTACTTGTTATTGTTATTTGTTATTCGCGGTGTATTTATTCTTCGTGTCACTATTTCAATTTTTATTTTCTATTTTGTATCTTTATCTTTAACTTTAAATTGTTGGAAAAGTACCCATTAGAAAGTATTTCACTGTTAGTTTACACCTGTTGTTTACAAAGCATGTGACAAATAACATTTTATTTTATTTATTTGTTGCTCTAGGTCTGGGATTTCCGAGACTACCAGCTATCACTAGCTAACAGGAGACAAATTTAAATCACTAGCTAAGAGGAGACTGCTAGCTATCACTAGCTAACTGGAGACTGCTAGCGATCACTAGCTAACTGGAGACTGCTAGCTATCACTAGCTAACAGGAGACTAATATATATCACTAGCTAACAGGAGACTGCTAGCTATCACTAGCTAACAGGAGAATGCTAGCTATCACTAGCTAACTGGAGACTACTAGCTGTACATGGCTCCTAGCCTCCCATGCATAGGCTACTTTATGTCCCTAACACTAAAACTGAAACTGAATAATATACAATATAATATAATATAATATAATATATAATATAAATGTTTTATCAAATGAAAACTGAATAAAAACTAGTAAATCAAGTCAGAAAATTAACTGAAACTAAACTGAATTTCCCCCCAAAAATCTAAAAACGAATAGAAATAAAAACGGACATAAAGATACAAAACTATAATAACCTTGATAATTACATTATAGATAAGAAGTGACCACAGTGCATCATGGAAATATGTTCATCCCACCAGCCCTGTTCTCCTCCTCCATTGTTAGGAAGGGAAGGCTGTCATACTCTGGACATAACTTGTAAAAACACATAATGTGTTTTCAAAGCAGTGAAAATGTTGCATGATTTGCATCAAAGCAAAGTTGTGAAGGCAAACAATCCCCAATAAAGACTTAGAGCTCAGCTGTCTCCAAGATACATTGATCAAAAAGTATCATATTTTTATTGTTTATATTTCCAGTCCAAAATATTTAATTGGATGTCTGTTGCCTGTAGTTACGGACTGTATTGAGGCTCACTGTCAGGCCTTTGGAACTCTCAGCACAGTGAGGCCTCTCCACTGAAGTTCAAGGAGGACTGTGAGAGTCACAACAGCCAGGGTGTTCTTACAGGACAGGGGGCAATTAGCTGCCCCCCCCCTGATAATCACCTTGTAGCATTTAGCACACACTTAACAACACAAATGGCCCACGGTATAGTAGGTGTGTGTGTGTGTGTGTGTGTGTGTGTGTGTGTGTGTGTGTGTGTGTGTGTGTGTGTGTGTGTGTGTGTGTGTGCGTGCGTACGTGCGTGCGTGTGTGTGTGTGTGTGCGTGCGCTGGGTGTGCACTTGTGCATGTGACACAGAGAGAGGGTTGATTGCTCTGTCCAGTAGTAGAGAAATGTGCTGGGCTTCGTCAAAGGAGAGTGCCTGCAGAGGGAAGAGATCAGAGTTGTCATCACTAACCAAGACTCTCCATCCCAGTGGTAGGAGGGCTGGGACATTCTAGCACTCGCTGAAAAATGGCCACAGCCGGCGACTGTTTATTTTTTTTCTCTATCTTGTCTTGGCCACCTTTCCAAATGAGGATCTGCAGTTGTAAACGTAGCTTTTGCCCTCCTCCTCTCATCGGTTGTCAGAGATGGGAAATCAGAGGTAATGTTATTTTGGGGGGGGATGAGAGAATGAAAAACACTGTCAAATCCAATTTCCTCTGGTTTTTATAGCTTCACAGCTGTATTTTCTGGGGGGGAAATGGTTGAAGGACAGCGCTGTAAATCATAAGTCCAGAATATATAAACAGCTTTGATGTAAAATTCCATTAAGTTGCCAGAATATTGCCATAACATTCAAATCCAATCTACTCAATCTAAATCCCTTGCTACAGTATATCTGTCCAACAATGCATCTCTTTTTTGTTTCACAACTATTTTAATGTTAAGAGTAAGAAAGACTTGGAAGTAAAAGATATACAGTAATTATGAAACTATGTAAGTCAGTCAGGCATGCATATAGATACGAAGGAGAGATAAATGGAGCGATAAATGGAGGGATGGTTGAGTGAGTGGATGAGTAAATAGATCTCTTATTCCAAAAGCTATTTGGGAAGAAACAATGAACTGGGAATTGATACAAAAACTTATGTCTATATATTTAAGATTTGTTTGTGTGTGTGAATGCCCAGTGTGCATCAAAACAGAACAATACTAATTAAATATAGAACGGGTTGGGATTTAAGTTACACGCAAGTGCATCTGCTGTCACTACAGGGGGAAGAGGCACAATTTGTGGTTTTCAGGCAGCTGTGTGTGTGTTCCCCAGGCACCAGTGGGAGGTCAGGTGGTCAGCTGGGCTCTCCAGTCAAGTGTCACGCCAGCCCAACATCCTCGCTGACGCCATTGTGAGTCACAGAGGCCGTGCGGCTGCAGGGACAAAGAGAAGCCCTTGATCTATTAATGTGAATTGTGTTCTCCCCACACTGTGCTGTGCTGCATGGTAAAGGAAATGAGTTGATCCTCTCGTGCAGACTGTCACTAAGCTTTACAGCACTAGTAGCTCCTAATTTACAGTTCCAAAATGAGGGAACGCTCAATATCTAAATAACATGTCTGTCCTCGAGTCTCAATGGTATAGACCAAGCCATGGAGATTCAGCTATGGTTAGGGTTAGGTTTGAGCCGGGGTTTGGACATGAAGTTAGGGTTAGGGTTAGGGTTGAGCTGGGGTTTGGACATGAAGCTAGGTTTAGGGTTACTGTAAGTTAACAGTAAGATTCCAACTGGGCAGAGACTTCATTTCAACGTCTAGTTTTGATTTACATTTGGTTGATATGTCATCTAACATGAATTCAACGTGAAAGAAAAATAAATGTCACCATGTCATGGGATTTAGGTTTTTAAAAAATCCTTAACGTTGATGACTTTTTGCAAATCCAATCTGTCTTCCAAGTTGACTCAATGTCATCACATTTATTTAATTTAAATTTTTTATGACGTGGAAACAACATTGATTCAGCCAGTTTTTGTCCAGTGGGTTGGCTCCGGCCCAATTGAACCACTATGTAGAAAGCTCAGCTTTTAATACAGCCTCTATAAATGTCTATAGCCATTTTAATTGAAAGTTAAATGACACTGATACAGTTTAATATAGACTGAATAAGAATGTGACGCAACACCCACTAGAGCCCAGCACCCTGACAGATGGGTACTGCTAGTGCACCCTTGAGCATTGTTCTTAAGCTCAATTATCACAACTTAATTCAATTGCTCCAATAAAACTATCCAGCTGCATAAACATGTTACAGAACGGGTGAGATCTAAAACAGAGAGCATCTTTAACTCTCCCTGGATCAGGCCGTCTGCTGTGCCAATCAATAATTTCACACTGTAATGTAATGATTTAGGAGCTCCCTTTGTCAAGTAGTCCAGTGGCATCACACTGAGCCAAAGTGTCGCTTTCTTATGAGTCTATCGACGTGAACGACCACTCTCCCAAATGGCTAGCTGGCCAGCAATTTGCCAATGGAGGGGACAGGGTGGCCCCATTTGGATGGCTGTCTGTCTTTGCGGGGTTTCTGCTTGTCACTTTCCCTGTGTCTGGCTCTGTGTTCAAAGCCAGGGATTTTAAACCTGTGTGTGACTGTGACAGCAGGAAGGTGGTGCTACGCTGTGAGAGGGGATGGATGCATGGGGCCAGGCGGCCGGCCAGCTGTGCTCTCTTGTGGTAGCTCCAGGGATAACCTTCCCTGCCTGGAAGGTGTCACTTCACTGTAAATCCCTTTGCTGTAAGTCACCTAAGTATTTTTAAAACAATGAACAATGTTTTCTACAACTTCTGAAACCATACGTTCTTATGACTCAACGTGAACACCCTGATTAAGGAAATTACAATGTTACATTGAGACATTTTCTTTATTTCCCTGCTTATGTTCTGTTCATGTTTCTCAGAGGCTGTGCATGCAAACGTTTAACTCATGAGATGAGGTCACGAGATTAAATTTCCACAAGTTTTGGGGTTGAGGGGGACATTCTCGTTGACTGCCCCAGTCCTGTGAGATGCATAATTGCTGGCTAAATACCCATCTCTCAGGGGTGGCCAGCTTGCCTTAATGCAGAGGTCTGCTCTATGTCCATCGCATTTGCAACATGTCTGACACGTTCAGTGGCTTTCCTCTGTCTCACAGTACAGCTCCACTGGCTGCCTCATCAAGGCTGATTGCTGGAGACACTCCTTTCCCAGCAGTCATTTCACCTGACGTGAAGCAGACCTGTCTCCTGTAGACCCGGCAGGTAGCCTAGTGGTTAGAGCGTTTCCTGAGCTGACAAGGTAAAAATCGGTCGTTCTGGCCCTGAACAAGGCCGTTAACCCACTGTTCCTCAGTAGGCCGTCATTATAAATAAGAATTTGTTCTTAACTGACTTGCCTAGTTAAATAAAGGAAAAATACAATAAATAAAAGACCCGCACTATGAAACAGGAAGACTGACTGGCTGAACTTCTCTCCCCTGGTGAAGCTGGTACCGCATGACTGAGGAAGGAGAGAATGTCTCTGTGGAGAGTGGATATACCCAGGAGTCAAAATAAAACTACCTTGTTTAATGCTAACATCACACTGGGCACACCGAGTCATTTCAACATGGAAATGATGGTAATATTTGCTTGAGACGTTGATCAATGAGATTTCAACCTTATTTACCCATTCAAAAAGACAGGCTGAAGTTTGTTGAATTCCGTATGTGTTATTACTATGCTTTCAACCATCTAAAGGCTCAACCAAATTCCAATATAAAAAGAATGTCATATTCCTGGTTTAGTTATCATCTAAATGTCTTATTTTTATTAATATATTTTATTTATCCTTTATTTAACCAAGTAGGCCAGTTGAGAACAAGTTCTCATTTACAACTGCGACCTGGCCTAGATAAAGCAAAACAATGCGACACAAACAAGTTACACATGGGATAAACAAACGTACAGTCAATAACACAGTAAAAAAGTCTATATACAGTGTGTGCAAATGTAGTAAGATTAGGGAGGTAAGGCAATAAATAGGCCATAGCGGCAAAATAATTACAATTTAGCAATTAAATACTGGAGTGATAGATGTGCAGAAGATGAATGTGCAAGTAGAGATACTGGGGTGCAAAGGAGCTAAAAAATAAATAACAATATGGGGATGAGGTAGTTGGGTGGGCTATTTACAGATGGGCTATGTACAGGTGCAATGATCTGTAAGCTGCTCTGACAGCTGATGCTTAAAGTTAGGGAGGGAGATATGAGTTTCCAGCTTCAGTGATTTTGCAATTCGTTCCAGTCATTGGCAGCAGAGAACTGGAAGGAAAGGCGGCCAAAGGAGGAGTTGGCTTTGGGGGTGACCAGTGAGATATACTGTACCTTCTGGAGCGCATGCTACGGGTGGGTGCTGCTATGGTGACCAGTGAGCTGAGATAAGGCAGGGATTTACCTAGCAAAGACTTATAGATGACCTGGAGCCAGTGGGTTTGGCGACGAATATGAGGCGAGGGACAGCCAACGAGAGCATACAGGTCGCAGTGGTGGGTAGTATATGGGGCTTTGGTGACAAAATGGATGGCACTGTGATAGACTGCATTCAATTTGCTGAGTAGAGTGGTGGAGGCTATTTTGTAAATGACATCGCCGAAGTCATGGATCGGTAGGATAGTCAGTTTTACGAGGGTATGTTTGGCAGCATGAGTGAAGGATGCTTTGTTGCGAAATAGGAAGCCGATTCTAGATTTAATTTTGGATTGGAGATGCTTGATGTGAGTCTGGAATGAGAGTTTACAGTCTAACCAGATACCTAGGTATTTGTAGTTGTCCACATATTCTAAGTCAGAACTGTCCAGAGTAGTGATGCTAAACGGGTGGGCAGGTACGGCAGTGATCGGTTGAAGAGCATGCATTTAGTTTTACTTGCATTTAAGAGCAGTTGGAGGCGAGTTGAATGGCATTGAAGCTCGTCTGGAGGTTTGTTAATAACACAGTATCCAAAGAAGGGCCAGAAGTGTTCAGAATGGTGTCGTCTGCGTAGAGGTGGATCAGAGAATCACCAGCAGCAAGAGCGACATCATTGATGTATTCAGAGAAAAGAGTCACTGCGCTTTCAACCATTTAAAAGCACAACAAAGTTTAAATGGGAATACAATGGCAGAGATGTTGTATTTATACAGCAACTTAATGAATGTGTTATCACTGTGCTTCATCTAACAGCACAACCAAATGACCTGGATTGTAGTTGAGATTACATTAAAAGTACATAGGCCTAATGCAAGTGATCAATGCTGTTCAAGATTCTGCACAGATTATTTTAAAAATTGTGAAGATCTCAACAGACCTGCGAACTTTGCATGCTATCTTGAACATGCACACTTTCTATGATGACATAAGAAGACATTTATAGTTACAGTAGGCTAACCTCAAAATGTGGCCAGTGATATTGAATTGTGTTTGATTGTCAACAAATTCATGATTGTCTACAAATGAATAATGTGTATGTTGGATTCACGTCTCCATCTCAACCAATTATCAAAGGTAAAGAATAGGACTCAAATTAAACTTTGTTTAAACTGCATTTAAAATTTCCTGTTCTTTAACTTTTAAGATGTATCGATTATACATTTGTAGACAAACTGGAGTTAAAGCCGGACTAAGTCAGTGGCATGATGAAACTATCCAAGTTGAAAATACATCTCCTTCAAATGTAATGTTATCAAACTTTAAATGCACTTTAAATTAAGTTTGATTAGATTTTATTGTATTCTTTAACTTTGATTTATTTCTGGTTGAGATGGAGACATGACTCTAACATATGCATGATAAGCTTGAGGATTTTATTTGAAATCAACCAAAGCTTGAAACCATAGGCCTATATGTGCGTACAGGAGCGTTTACATACACACCAACACACGCATGCACGCACTTACGCAAATACACACAAACACACACAGACACACACAAATATGGCAAAATATACACAATGGCAATTGCACCAGGCATGATGCCATATCGTGTCTGTTAGGCCTTGGGTAGATGAGCTAATCTTCAGCTCCTGAAGACCTGCGAGGTATCGCTTCATGGACGTGCTGATTTTCTAGGCAATACTAAATCGCATTCTCAAAAAAACTCTAAATGAATTATTTGTCTTGCCTGAGAGAAGACTTTAGCCCTGAGAGCAGCCCTTTGGCTCTCCACATTTACACAACAACAGGAGTTGGTCTGCCACAATTCATATAGAAGTCATTTCATCAGAAAGAGACAAAAAAATATTTATTTATGACCCCAACAGCGAGACAGGAATAGGTTCAAGCCCTTTTCCATCTGTGTGCAATCCTAGCTTAATGCTATCATCACCTGTTTCCATGCATCTTGCTCACATCTGGCTTGCATTAAAAAAAATCACACAAGGTGCATTTTTTTCTGCCCCTTTTTGTGTGCACTTTAGCAGTTGACTCATATTTCTAAAATAGGCTACAACAACAAATTAAGATCTGAGGCTTGGAGAAAAAAGCACTGATTTCAAACAGCAATTTGCTTTACATTTCAGAACCAGACTCTCCAGGGGGTTTGATATACTAGACACAGGAGTTTAAGAGCTCACTAAGGTTTATTGCTGTGTGGACTGGAGCCTGGATGCTAAGATAATAGGGTTTTTAATTTATCAAGCTGGCACAGAACGGATAGAATTTTGTCATAGTTAAATCCATTTGGCTTGTAAATTAACCAGAATTCCCTCTTATGTTTGAATAATTTGAAGGTAGTGCTGCCTCATAAATGATGGTAATATAGTAATTAATACCAATACAGGGTCTACATCACAGTAGATAGACTGTCACTACTACTACAGTGCTTAAAATGAATTGTATATCACTTTTTACTCTTCCCCAGGTCAAATTGAAAGGTTGCAATGTATCAATAGATGTCCAGCCCTAATCACTTCCCCATGAGTACATTAGGAACTACCTGCACTTTATCATAGGTACAGTACATGTTGTGTAAATATGATGTAAATATGTAAGTGTCATGTGAGTATATGAAAGAGATATTGGAGCTTCCTCTGTCATAATAATAGCAGGGATGTAGCCTATATATGTAGTCTGCCAATGTACAGTCCTCTTGCCCAATGAAATATTTTTCCCTCGTCCAGACTGGAATCTGTGTATCCACTTTGCCTCTCCCATGGACACCAGCTGTGCAGCTGGTGCTTGCTGGGAACTGCAGTCAGCCTGCAGTTGTGAAGGATTTTTAACACAATTCTCCCATGTACATTTAAGGAAGCAGTAATGTCATGTTATTGGGGTCATATTATTATTGTGTGGATCCCGGAGTGTGATGTCAGAGGAAACTAGCTAACTCCCAAACCAAGAGAGCAAAGGTTACAGTCGAACTGGCAGAGACCCTGATTGACTTAAATACTTTCCTTTCTCTCTTCCCCCTTTCTTTCCTTAAAAAAGTAAGACGTCCCGGTTTGCTTCCTTTGGCATATCTGATTATGAGCTGTAATTTATTATCATTGAGTAATTGTCGTCACAAGGGGGTTTGAGATAACAGCTTTTCAAAAAGGAACATCCTGTGAAAATGTCCAACATAACTGGAACATAGTAGAGGGATGAAATGGAGACAAATGACTGAATGGATTAAATTAATTTAATTTATACATGAACATTGGCCTTTCATCATCTCTAATGAAAAATCAACACTTTTCTAGTCTATCAAGGGGAAGTTCATTTCAGTGTTCCAGATATATTCCAATATGATTTCCTGAAAAGAAAAACCAAAGCTGAGATAGTACATTTGCCTAAATCCTCATTGTCTACGGTGCACGTTTCCTTGTACTTGTAGGAGCAGTGATTTAAGCCTGCTGTATGAGAACACTTTGATCTTACACTATGTACAAAACACTACAGCAGAAACATGATCCATGGAATTGCATAGAATGTGGTCATATTTCAATCTTACCAAACTGTATCTCCACTGCTGTCCAGTGGCATGTAAATAGAATCCACAGATGAGGAATCAAAACCTCCGTTCCAGGTGCTCAATGCTGCCATGATTTACGGTTGCTTTGCTACCTGTCGTGGTTGCTTAGATTAGAAGAGCAGCTCCGGTAGGGAAACAGCTTACCCGTGGTGGTATTAGGCAAACCGTTTATGTTGGAGGGAGTTGGAGAACACAGACGGGTCTTGTGGTTTCTGCCAGCACAAGTTCCATCTATTATCTTTGGCTTAACTAGGCTACCCTGTCAGCATTTAGCCAAGAGGGAGACTTGATATTTAACAAGGTGTATGTAGTTTACACACCTTTACACACCTAGTTTACAGTCTATCTCTCATCATTCTTCCTCTCTACTCAGGAACTCATTTGACCTAGGACACCAGGTGAGTACCTGCCAGGTAGAAACAGAATTAGTGTTTTGGACCTCCAGAACTGTAATTGGATTGCCCTGCCCTATTTATTTGAGTGATGAAGCCAGCATTGGCACACCTGTGTGATGAACCAGGGTCAGACCCTCACCCATAACCAGCTAGATGATTAGTCTACATCCCTACAAACCAAAACGGGGGAGGAGGGAGGGTGGGCAGGACAGGACAGGACCGCCCGAGTCTGGGAAACACTGTAACTGTTAGAGCATCATGAAATGATGAAACCCTTTTCATCAGTTTGTTCTGGAGTCATCAATGGCCTTATAGGATTATGGAAACTTTTCCAACAATTGAAATGAGTCACCATATGCCTAATTATGTAATTACATATAATCTATCATCTCATTGGCACAAGGTAATGCAGTTTCTTATGCCAAATAGTAATCACTTTACAAATTTACAAATCTTTTACAAATTTACAAACTTTACACATTTTTCACAAATCACTTTATTGCAATTATTTAAAGGCCCAGTGCAGTACAAAATACAGTTTTTCTCTATTTTATGACATATCGCACAACAGCTGATGAAACTAACACTGTAAACGTGTGAAAATGTTTTATTATTTCCTAATAGTTGCTGGTTGAAAATACAATCTACACAGGACCTTCTAATCAGCAGGTTTGCATGGGCGGGAGTTTCGGCTTTTCATGGTGACATCGGTTTATAGTCAAATAACAAATAGAGTTCTGAAAATTTCTGCCAATGACAGCTAGTTTTTATTTTCCCCCTCCCCACTCAAACCACCCCCAGATAGTCTTAGCAAAATTCTTGCCTGAAAGATAGGTTTTTTTCTAAAAATAAATTTTTGACAATTTTTATGGAAATTTATTATGGTGAGGTACTTAATTGTAACCCAGAAATGATTTGATATTGATGTAAAAATGGCTGCATTGAGCCTTTAATGAGCATGATGGCCAATGACGAATGTACTGGTCAAATTACCAAATGCATAAAGAAAACGTAAACTGTTAGTAGAGATAGATATGTTTAATTTTCCCTCTGTTATGGGGCTGATGTTACATTGAATTGTTATGGTATTAGGCCAGGCCTGATCTGTATTGAGACCCTAGGAAGGCAGTGGTATGGAAATAGGTGTCTCCCCCTAGAGGGACAAAGTGGTAATGCTTCTTCCGACCTCTGTCCATTAGGTGTCAACTCTGTCCCATCACTATGGACAAGAAAGTGCTCAAGCTCAAGCATGGGTAAGGTCTCCTCTAAGCTTAATGAATATAAATGACAACATTTAAGACTGCAACGTGGCAAACCACGTAAATGATCCATAGATCCATAGACGTAATTTCATTCTTTGTAAAGTATGTCTCATTGGTTGAATTTAAGAGTTTTCACAGCAATATTGAATCCTTCACCCTATTCAATAGATGCTAAGGTTATATGCAAATGGTTTTCATAAATCAGTTTAAGGACCAAAGGGTAATGGTTAGTGAATGATACTTATCAGACACCATAAGTGCTATTTCCAATAAATAGATAGAGCGGTTCATTCTTATGGGGATTCAGGTCCTGATGGATATAGGATCATCACCTTGGAGTGATTCCAAGACAGTGCTTAAATCAACCTGTACATCATCTGTCCCATAAAGGCTTGACCAATCTTTGAGGATAACACTTCTTAATGGAAAATGTATTTTATGTTACATATTAGACTTCTGGTGTCACGGATTCATTCATCATGAACATCTATTCCTGACAAGGTATCACAGTGCCATCTCATTTTTAAGAAAGCTTTTAGTACATTTTTGTTACTTTTACAAATTTGTAAAAAAAAAAAAATATGTTGTTCTAAACATGTATATGCTTTCTATTGTAGGTTTGTGGGGTGTGGCCTCTATTTTGATGTTTTGGTATGTTTTTACAGTGCACACAAAATAATGTCCACGTGGATGTCTATCTTCAATATGCCTGTGGAAATGATGTCGCCCTACTGCAGAGGTTTTATGTAATTAGCGCTACCTGTACCATACAACTTTCCCATTCATATCAATTCAATTCGCTGTGTTCACCTGAAACATGATGAGGCTTTGGAGAAGTGATTGTTCACTGAGCTTTGGCTCATACTCTGCTGGAGGGAAACGCTTGTATAGAAACTGTTGCACAACATTCTAGTGAGAAGGATCAGACCTTTCCTGCAATCTCTTAGCTCTACGCATACAATCCTCCCTCCTTCGTGAGTGTTCATTACACACACAGTGCTGCAATCCATCTCACTAAAGCTAAAGCATACCATGACACAGTAGAGGCCTGGGCTGAAAACAAAAAACAACCTTTCAGGAGGAAAGAAATAGAAGAGGACCATCCTGAAGCAGACTCTGAGACAAACACTGAGACAAAAATGGATTGATTAGGTATTGGAGCCTTTTGTTGAAGTTGATAAAAGGAATAGCTTCTCCACTATGTGAGGGATGACAGAAGTCCAAAACGTGGTGCTTGAGAGATAAGGAGCTGTCTGAACAGCAGGATGAACGTCCCTGTCAGTGTGGTTTGTTTCCAAGCAGATGTCCTTAACTGGAGGTTATGTATGTGTGTCCCTGGCCTGCTCTGACGTTCCCTGTTGAGATAACAGAGTGCCGTAATAAGACGATCACTTTTTCATCATCCCTTTGGAATGACTACAGATACCGACAGGCAGGGGGATTGTGGGAAATCCACCCTGACATTTCAAAAGACCATTGCCAAGGGAAGGCTTCAGTGAAGGGTGCTCACATCTGCACAACTCCTCTCCTCCAAGGCGGCCTCTCGCACACACTCTGATTCTTAATCCCTTCCATTGGTCCCTTGGCCCGAGTTCTCTTATTTTCATTCTGTCTTTGGCATATCAAATAGTAAATCTGTTTGCAAATGTATATGTGTCCAGAGAGCATAGTGTTTATAATGCTCTTGTGCAGGAGCTGCATGGAGGGACCTACCAGATGTATAGGCCTGTTATTGTTTGTGTTTAATCCTCAGGCCTACATACTGTAGAAATATACAATTGTCTTTCATGGTATGAATGTTAAGATTAACACTAATATTCAAGACATTGTAATAATCACCAGAAGAGCATCTCTGTTAACTCTGTTACTGCAGTTGCAGTTTAGTGCCTCCTCAGACATAACATAAGGCTTGCACCAGATGCCTCGTTAAGAGAGTAAACTCCTCTTCTTTTTCACCATGAGTTACAACAGCAGCCTCGACTACGTCTTGCTGATACTTAAATATTAAAACGAGACTTGGGGCCCACCCTGTCTACCCTCTTCAGATCTCTGGCCAGAACGGAACTGTAAATTGTGCGACCTCATGAAATATCTGAGCAATATGTCAGAGCTGAGATAGCTGGGGCATGAATGTGGAAACGGAGCTTTGATGCAAGTGACTGCACTATATCACAACATATTACTTCCCTTGGCATTGAAACAAACACAGCCGAGCCAGGTTTTTGAGAGAAAAAAAACGTTTTTTACTAAAAAAATCTATGGTCCATTTTTTATATCTTATAATTTCATAGTACATAATTGTATAAACATGAACATAGATGGACATCGATAAGAAACTTACATTATGATTAAAATACATTACTCCTGGTTAACCATTTTTGTTTTCACGTTTACATTGGTCATACATTGACATACAGTGTTAAGTGGTAAAAGTTCAAATAAAAACATGAACAATTAGATGTCAACAATTGCTAATTCTAATTAACAGTTTCAATGGACTCATCCATTCATTTCTGAGGTTGAGAGCTTCAGTGGTCTTGGAATGAGCTGATATGCTTCCATGAATGTTACCTGGCAAACCAAAGCAATGATACATAATGACATACAGTGTGAGGTTTGACAATGATACAACATGACCACACTGCCTCCCAACACGCTACAATGATTAGCTGACATGGGGCAAAGCGGGGATGGAGGTGCGGTGCTTAAGTCTGTGAGTGTCCAACTCCTGGGGGTTAGGGGGGTTTTGGGGGGGACGTGAACAGAGTAGCCTCTCCCATCGTCTCTTCGAGTGCTTTAGTGTGGTTAGTGGAGGAGGTGGGTGATGGCAGTAGGTTGAGAAGAGGTTTGGTGTGAACTTGAGACCGCCGGTGGACACCGGGCTGATGGAGACAGCTGATGTTGATGTGAGGAATGCCCATGGGAGGTGAGGGAGAGTAGGGGGAAGGGAGTTTTCACAGCCAATAGAGTTAGTTGCCCATGGTCATGGCTAGTTGGGATGATCAGTGTGTTTTACCACCACAGACAGACACCCAGAGGGTCAGTGGTGCGCCTCAGAGGAAGTCCTCCTCCACTACGTGTGGTGTGGCCGGCCGCCTTAGGAGTTCTTAGCTGAGATCTTTATGGTGATGGTCTTCACCTCTGAGTATTCCTTCAGGCCACAATCCCCCCTGCAAACATACAAACACAATGTCAGATGAAACAGATTTCTAATGAACTGTAGCAAGCTTATTGTACAAAGCTTAATTTGGGAATATTTTGCAACCAAACTTTTCTCTATTGTAAACACACAGTTTACAGGAATACTTGCTTGGCTTTAGTCACACACTTTCAGACAGTGGGCTTGGAAACAGAAAAGAATACTTACAATTCACGCCCGTTGCCAGACATTTTATATCCTCCAAATGGACACTGCGTGCTCAGGGCATTGAAACAGTTTATCCTAAATACACAAAACATACATCAAACATCAGCTTTTGATTCTTCTGCATTGTTTAATAATCGTGTTGAATGGTAATGCAGTCAAGACTGGTTAAATGAAGAGCATGCTGAGTGGAGTGTAGTTGAATACTGTATGAGCTATCGTTTAAAAAACTACAGTAATATGACTCAACCATTTATATGATCTATGGGGTTAACCAGGGACACATAGATAGTTATGATGATGAGAGGGTCTTACCAGACGGTGCCAGCCTGCATGGCTGTGGAGATGGTCATGGCTTTGGTGATATCGCTGGTGAACACAGCTGCCACCAGGCCGTACTCTGTGTTGTTGGCCCTTTCAATCACCTCATCAATAGTCTTGAACTTCATGATCTGCTGAACTGGTCCAAAGATCTGGAGTAGACAGTTAGTAGTATGTGTAAGATGACATGTTGAAACATTCCATGATGACATCCTTGCTTAGTCACACCATTAAGTATGTGGGGGGCAAGGCCATTAATAGACATTTTAACTTATTTGGAAACCACCTTCCGTAAAATCATAGGGCATGGAAAGTCATACTGTGTTTCAGTCATACTGGGAGTTTTAGTCATACTTTGTATCATTCATTCAGTGTACCAGTCAGTCAGTGTATCACCGTACCTCCTCTTTTGCGATGCGCATGTCATCTTTGACATTGGAGAAGACAGTGGGCTCGATGAAGAATCCTTTCAGGCCCAGGGCTTTGCCTCCACACTCCAGCCTGGCTCCCTCACTGATGCCACTTCGAATAAACTCCAGCACGCGGCTCTGCTGCTCCTGGCTGATCTGGATTAAGAGAGAGATGAGGAGAGGAGAGGAGAGGAGAGGAGAGGAGAGGAGAGGAGAGGAGAGGAGAGGAGAGGAGAGGAGAGGAGAGGAGAGGAGAGGAGAGGAGAGGAGAGGAGAGGAGAGGAGAGGAGAGGAGAGGAGAGGAGAGGAGAGGGTTAAAGGAGGAAGCAAGAAGGAAAGCCAAAAGAGCATATTTAACATACAGTAAATAAAATACATCATATTTGGTCATGCACATATTGTGTCGATAACTGATATGTTTTGACATAGAGGGTATTGTTTGACTACTCCCTCCCTTGCAGGGTCTATGGTCCTCTATCCTCACCTGTGGACCCTGCTCCGTGGTGGGATCGAAGGGGCTTCCTACTGTCCTCCTCTTGGCCCTCTCCACACTCCTGCGCACAAACTCCTCATAGATAGGCTCTTCCACGAAGATACGAGAGCCTGCAGTGCAGCACTGGCCTGCATTGAAGAACACCCCCTGGTGGGCCTGCTCCACAGCCAGATCCACTGAGGAAGAGGAAGAAGAGTAAGAGGGGGGCTCAGTATACAGTTCATTTTAGCGGCATGTGGTAGTATATTATTACATATTGAAAAATGTTGATGAAATTCCATATGGTTCTTGTAAATTACATGAATTAAAAGCAAATATCATTAATGCACATACACTACACATGCACAATCATGGTCAGAATGTTTTCTACCACTGTCCAGCTATTCTCTATGCTGCACATTTGCTATCTGACACCTGAGAGACAGGCCCCTGCCATGGCACGCAAGGGGTTAACGGAGCCCAGTGATTTATGGGTCTCGGGCTGATGCAGGCGGCCGCGGCAGGTTCCATTCTCCTGATTTACGGGCCTTGGGGAGCCCCTCTCGCGGCTGCTGAAAGCATTTGAAAGCCCCGGCACCCCCAGTTCAGTGAGACACTTAGAGCTTACATGAGAGCCATCCATCCATTGGTTTTCACAGCCCTGTGAAGCCCAGCGGAAGCTTTTGAAGATGCAAGAGCTCTCACTCCATGTGGACACATCCACTGTCTCATTTTGCATGTCAGACTAAATTATTGGACAAAACATTGTAAATAATCCCCCTCGGCCCTCTATCAAGACAATGTCTTTAAGGCAGGGGATCCCAAACTTTTTTGTCCCGCGACCCCATTTTAATATCAAAATATTTTCCTCCAGTCTGATTTATTGCCTGGTCTTGCCCACTCTGTTCTAATGAGTCCTGCACAGCTTGTGGGCATTGTAGAGGGAAACAGTGATGGGCTCATAATATTTTGAAGCTTAAAAAGTTCAAAAGATAGAGCCAAATTTTCAGGGAAAAAAACAGATTTGGCTCTGTTTATTACAATCCCAATCTAGAGAATATTTTATTTCAGCCTTTCTCTCGCGACCCCATTTTCAAATCAGGCGATGCCACATAGGGAACCCCTGCTTCCATCTGGACGACCACCTATGGGGAAACGGGAGGAACTAATAAAACAATGTCATCAAACTTACAATCAGCGTCTGCAAAAATAATGTTGGGATTCTTTCCTCCTAGCTCCAGGGTTACTCTCTTCAAATTACTCTTCCCAGCTGCTTCTTGGATCAGCTTGCCGACCTGGGGAGGAACCAGGGCTTGGGTTTAGTTTACTCACGCACACACAAGCAGACCTGTGGCCGGATCACTAAATGGATGCAGCCATTAAATAGCTTAGCAGGTTGGTTAGGCCCAAAACAAGGGATGCACCACTGGGCCCGCAGAAACACAAGTGTGCCAAACACACAGCCAAAATATCTATTACAGGTTCTGGGAGGCTTCAGCAGAAAAAGAAAGTGATGTTTCAGCAGCGAACAGCATCTCTTCTTAAATCAAGCGCAGGAAGAAGCAACCACAGGTTGTGTGGGTGGCAGCAGCAGCCTGGGCGTGTGGCACATTGAAACACCTAACTGTGATAAGTTGTAAAGTGATGCCTGTTTGGTGCAACGTGGGCCTACACTGCCCTGGCTGGCATCGCTGAATGCTGAGGATGATCTGAGGAGTTGGGAGTGTTTATCAAACAGCAGCAGGAGCTTTCCTTTCGACTTCTCTGTTCACAATTTCCCCTCATCAAAAGTGCTCTCACCATTATCCAAATACTGCTGAATTCCACAGCCCTTTCCCATCTCCCTCCAGACTCACACAGTGGAGACGTGTAAAAACAGTGGTTCTCTAGTAATGCATAGCGTGAGCTCTCAGTGAAAATGAATCGCTTGCAAGTATTTGAGTCTGCCCAGCTGCTCTTATTATACTGATGTATTGTATTGACCCCAACATTACTTCTCAACACCACGAGATGAGATACACCCTTATTAAATAGAGACAAGCCTGAGAAAGAGAGCGAGCAACATTCATAACCATAAACCAACAAGCACACTTCCTGTCCACCCAGGAGTCACTGACACACATGATTTTATTTTCCAGGAGATAGAGAGAAGACCAGCGCTGGGAGAAGATAGAGGGAGTCCCCCCAGTGGAAAAGAGTGATGCCTCATCTCTTTGCACGAACAATGTTTAACACTGGAATGTCTCACTTTCCCAATATTGCCAGACTGCGTTACTCTGTGTTAGGAAATGAGCAGGGCAGCCTGCTGAGTGTTCTGGTTGGAGTGGTAGAGCAGCTGTGTGACAGGGACAGCAGGACAACCCTTCCTCTGGCAGGCAGGCAGCAGGCAGGCAGCACGCTCTCTAAAGCTGTCCTGGCTGTCGCTTTCTTTGATGGCAGGGCTCAAGGGGTGCTGACTAACTGACTGGGGTGCATAACGTTACACTGAAGTGTAAAGGAGACACGGTGGGCTGGCTCCCACTTGCGCCGCTACTGTGGAGAGTCATAGCCCTGAGTGTGTGTGAGTACAAGGATGAGGGACCGCTGACTCAATGGCCACCTGAAACCACACCCCCCTTCAAGCCTCTACCCATCCACCCCCTCTACCCCCTCCAGCCTCTCAGAGGATGCTGTGTCCACTGTCCCCTCTCGCCCGGTGTGACTGAAACCCAAGGTGACTCACAGTCTGGGCATCTACATTCTCTCACAGCAGCGCTTCATCCACTCTGTAATTGACTCCAGATCACAGGAAACAACAACAGAGAAAGCAGTTAAAGACAACTGGCCACTTTTTGGGGAATTGTTCTGTAACCGCCGATGGTAAAAAAAGAAAAAAAAAGAGGAAGGCTCGTATGTGTGTGCTGCCTGGTAGCATGTACAGTGATGGTGGAGAAAGCCCTGTGGATGTTCATTGGTTAGGTAATGGAGCATTGATCAAATGATTAAATGACTTAAGTTCGGGCTGCATGAATGGACTCTGAGGATCAATTGAAACCCTATTCACCCTCATTAACTTTATTACTGCATTCAGGTTCTCATTAATAACCGTTCAGATGATGTGGACATCTGGGTCTTTGTCATCCGTACAGGGCTTGACAGAGATGTTGCAACAAAAATAAATAAATAAACAAATCCCTTATATTCTCAATAAAGGCCTGGATTTGATTCAACCACACAATTTAAATAAATGTTTTTCTCCATATTATGTTAGTTTGCTTTGGTTACAGTGTTTCTGTTTGTCCCCTTATCACCAAGAGCAATCTATTATGTCTGCACATGCGTAGCAGTGTTGGTGGGTGCTGAATACCACACACAAACAGTCACTCTCCTCCCTTTCTCTCCAAACAGATCCCCAGAGTCAAAGCAAAGCTACTATAAACTCTAGGGCTTCTCTAAACACTACAAAACCCTGTTTCATTTACGACAGATACATGTGAAATATACGCAGGTCATTTCAAAACATATAAAATCCATCGATTTATGGCGCTTCATAATTATGTTAAGATTACTGTAGGTGCTCTTACTGCCTGAGGGGGTACATTTGTGGTTAGCAATAACAGATGTTTATAAAATGATCTAAATGAATGGAATTGGCATTTTTGGAATGGAATGCAATCCAACCACAACATCTCCTAATGCTCACTGCCTAACATGGTTGATCATTCCTAGTTTCCATCAACATTTTTCCACTGTCTATGAAGGCGGCTGTTTTTCCTAGGGACCTGATAGACAACTCAATTTCTGTAAGGTACAGTAGCAGGTTGTCATTACACTGGCTGGTACACTTATGAGCCAGTTTGTCTGTGACTGGTCTATGTATGTCAGTGTATGTACAATATGTGTGTGTGTGTGTGTGTGTGCATGTGTGAAGTGTAGATGTGTGTGTTAATGTGTACATTAGTGTGTGTGTGTGTGTGTGTGTGTGTGTATAGTGTAGATGTGTGTGTTAGTGTGTACATTAGTGTGTGTGTGTGTGTGTGTGTGTGTGTGTGTGTGTGTGTGTGTGTGTGTGTGTGTGTGTGTGTGTGTGTGTGTGAGTGTGCATGTGCGTGTGTGTAGTGTAGATGTGTGTGTTTAATGTGTACATTAGTGTGTGTGTGTGTGTGTGTGTGTGTGTGTACATTAGTGTGCGCGTGTGTATGTGTACATTAGTGTGTGTGTGTGTGTGTGTGTGTGTGTGTGTGTGTGTGTGTGTGTGTGTGTGTGTGTGTGTGTGTGTGTACATTAGTGTGCACGTGTGTACGTGTACATTAGTGTGTGTGTGGTAAAGTCCAGCAGCAGACTGCTCACCTCTGATCCCCTGTGGTGAGAAGTAATGACAGGGCACACAGCTTATGTAAGCACCTGTTTGTTTGTTATTTAGACTTCAATACAGGAACCCAATGTCCCCTAATTACCCAGCCCTTCATCTCTGCTGCTCTGCACATGTTGGTCACTGTGTCACTAAAAAAGCAATAGGGACAGTGGATTATCCGTCAATCACTTTGTTCATGGAAATTACCTCAGTTGATCCTGTGAAAGCCACTTTGTCTATGCCCATGTGCGAAGCAATCGCAGCTCCTGCCGTTGGCCCGAATCCTGGCAAAATATTGACGACTCCCGGTGGAAACCCAGCCTGTCAAAACAATATGAGAGGAAACAAGCTTTAGAGGAGAGGACAGGAGAGCCAAGCAAAACCACAGGCAGTGTGGGGGAATCCGGACCCAACCCAACCTCCCTACCAGCAGACCAGAGAGAATGGACAGAACATCAAAAAGACAAGGGGCAAGAGAGACACACTGTCTCAGAGAATGGGAGAGGCCGAACACAGAGAGAAGACATGGAGGATGTGGATAAAGAGGCTCTAAGGATTGGGTTACTGTGGTGATTGTGCTGTACTGTACCTCTTTGACCAGAGATCCGATGTACAGGCAGGTGAGGGGTGTCTGCTGAGCAGGCTTCAGGACCACCGTGTTCCCACAGGCCAGTGCTGGACCTAGCTTCCATGCAGTCATCATCAGTGGGAAGTTCCACTGTAGACATAAACACCCCCCCCACACACACACAGGACATCAGACTCTTGACAAAGGGCGCTCACTCATACTCAATAACTCTTCACTGCTCTCCCTGCTCTCCCACACATTCCGTCGCTTACTCACTCATAGACTCTCACTTTCACTTGCCCAACGTAGTCATGACAGGAAATGTTCTCCCGCCCTATCTATTCTCTTCCCACATCACTGAGAAAACAAGGAAATTGCAACACATGTGCAGTACTTAGAGCGTGTCATGGTACTACACAGGAGGGTGTTATTTCTACTTTACACTGAACCCCAGTAGGCCTCAGCACAGACCCACACACGCTTCCGCAAGCTCTTGCACAATCAATGCTCTGTTCTTACTTCTGTCCTCCTGTCCCTTGTCTCTTTCATAGTGCCCCCCCCTCTCTCCCTTTCTCTCTCTCCCCCTTCCTCTTCCCCTCTCTCTCTCTCTCTGAGCTTATACTGATCTGACACAGTCTCTTTCTCAGCCTGCCAACAGATTTACCCAAATATACACTCACTGATAAGCACGTCAGAGACTTCCAGGAACCTGCACAATATGTTTTAACAACAGGGCTGCCTCTGTCCCAGACCTCACAACCACCACCATCCCAACACCTTTCCTTCTATCCACCTCTCTCTGCATATTGAGTGGGAATCTTTGCAGATGTGGGAGATTGACTGTTTGATTTGTCCTCTGAGACTAGACATCTGAATAGAAAACAAACTGGCACACTCACAGGGATGATCTGTCCACACACTCCTATGGGCTCGTGTCTAGTGAACGTAAGATAGTCTCCATCTGTAGAGGAACACACAAGAACAAGGCTCTTACTATCCTCTGCTCAAGCTGGGTTTGGGAAATGAGCATGTATGAGACATTAGCAGAGCAGTGACCGGATGACAAATCAAAACACCAGGTGTCCATGTTGTGCTTTTGACCAACACAATTCATCTTGATCTAAAAAGGCAATACATCACACAGTACCATTCTTTTGTTACGCTACATTGAGCAAAATTATACGTGTCACTCTGTTTAAAGTCAGGAGAAAGCAGTGGGTGTTAAGTTGGAAGGAGAGTTTCATTCCTCTTACATTACCAGAGTAAAGGATGATACTCGTTGAGGGTGTGCCATGTTTATTCGTTCCCTACAACAGTAGTAATAACAATCGCTATTGAGTGGTAGAAAACTGAACAGTGTTTATTACAATAGAGTTATGTGATGTTCATGAGAACAGGATGGCTAAGGCTTCAGCTGATGAAGCATTGCTCCAGAGAGGAGGAGGAGGAGGAGCTTGGACCTGGAACTAAGGCCCAAGGGTGGACTGGCCAATTGCTTCATCTTCCCTGGTGGCCAAGATAAGACATCTCAACATCATCCAGGCCACAGAAACAGTTCTGTTTGTTTGCTCTGTAACACTGCTGCACATTGGAATAGTGCTAAAGACAAACTCTGAACAAGCTGAGGACTGGCTGGGTTTGGTGAAGAAACACAGGAGGGGCTTGAAGAGCGACCAGACCACAGTGCTAGTCTCATGAGGTTGTCAGTACTCGTACTGCTTTCTTAGGTCCTCTATTTTCTTGGCTACTAAACAATAACTTAACATGCCTGTTAAAAGAGTGTGGATGACTTATATAGACTCTCTAATGCCAGGCCCTCAGTGAGCAGACCCCATCTGGTCCTCAGGTGGGTCCCTGAGAACCAACTACTACCCAAACACCACCCCAACCCACCCAACCCCTCGCCCAGCTAATAGTTGCTCTATGACAGAGCTGCGGAGTGGCTGTCCTAACTCCTATAGACTCCCCGTTGCGATGCTTTAAATTAGCCAGAACAGCCAGCGGCTCTCGCTCTTTAGTCCTGTCACTGGGCTCCACTGGTGGCAGTCTCAACAGGAGGGCGACCATTAAGGCTCAGATTTATAACTGGCCAGGGAGCAGCCATATTTACCCTCACATCACCTCTGTGCCCTCAGCACAGCTCATCTCCTGTCCCGCAGGCCCCCAGAGAGAAGCCTGGTGCTCCGCTTATCTGTTGCTAGCTAACTAGTAATCTTCACCTGGCACTGGCAACCACCACATACCTCTGACCTGTAACATTCTGCCTGGGTTCTAGTTCGTTGAAATTGAAGAGAATAAGAATTCAATGTGCTTTTGGCTACATAACGTACAGTCAGAAAGCCTGAGTTGGAATAGACTTACCCATTGGAATGGACGTTCCATGGATCTTGTCTGCATATCCAGCATAGTATCTGAGCGTCTTTATGGTTCCCTGGAGGTCCACAAACAGGGTGGGCAGGAAAGGCTTCCCACTGTCCATGGACTCTATAGTCTGGAGAGAAATATATATTAAAACACAATCTTTGTCTTTTTGTTTTTTTCCAAGAAACAGTGGGTCTTAACATTATCTCCGGGGGGAAACGTGATACTAAAATAACATCATGCTACTGTGCCTATCAGTTATAAATCAACCTTTAAGTCTTAGGGTTATTAGGTTGATTTAACACTATTATAACCACATCGGCAAAAGCATAGTGCTTTTCTCCGGCATCTTTTAAAACAGTCCCCTTGTTCTGACATCTCTCTGTCACAATACGTTTGTTTTAAATCTGTTCTTTTTTTACAATAATTGTTGAAAAAATATGCTTTAAATTGAAAACATTTATGTTATTGTAAAGTGACATAGGATGTCTAGAAACATGCCTTAAAAATTCAAGTTATTATTATTATTATTATCTCAAGTAAAAAATGGACACATTTATATTTTAAGGGGGTTTTATGAAGATCCTTCTCTGATCTTCCGTGGTACATTACATGGCCATTAATATGGAGTTGCTCCCCCCTTTGGTGCTATAACAGCCTCCACTCTTCTGGGAAGGCTTTCCACTAGATGTTGGAGCATTGCTGCCAGGACTTGCTTCCATTCATCCACACAAGCATTAGTGAGGTTGGGCATTGATGTTGGACTATTCGGCCTGGCTCACAGTCGGCGTTCCAATTCATCCCAAAGGTGTTCGATAGGGTTGAGGGGTTGAGGTAAGGACTCTATGCAGGCCAGTCAAGTTATTCCACACTAATCTTGACAAACCATTTCTTTGTGCATGGGGACATTGTCATACTGAAACAGGAAGGGGCTTCCCCAAATTGTTGCCACAAAGTTGGAAACACAGAATCGTCCATAATGTCATTGTATGCTGTAGAGTTAAGATTTCCCTTCAATGGAACTAAGGGGCATAGCCTGAACCATGAAAAACAGCCCCAGACCATTATTCCTCCTCCACCAAATGTTACAGTTGGCACTATGCATTCGAGCAGGTAGCGTTCTCCTGGTATCCGCCAAACACAGATTTGTCCGTTGGACTGCCAAATGGATAAGCTTGATTTATCACTCCAGAGAACGCATTTCCATTGCTCCAGAGTCCAATGGTGGCGAGCTTTACACCAGTCCCACCAACACTAGGCATTGCGCATGGTGATCTTAGGCTTGTCTGCGGCTGCTCGGCCATGGAAACCCATTTCATGAAACTCCCAACTAACTGTTATTGTGCTGACATTTTGTTAGGTTACAGACTTATTCTGTAATCTACACACAATACCCCATAAGGACAAAGCAAAAACTGGTTTTTAGAAATGTTTTAAAATTTACATAACCATTCAGACCCTTTACTAAGTACTTTGATGAAGCACCTTTGGCAGCAATTACAGCCTTGTGTCTTCTTGGGTATGACGCTACAAGCTTGACACACCTTTATTTGGGGAGTTTCTCCCATTCTTCTCTGCAGATCCTCTCAAGCTCTGTCAGGTTGGATGGGGAGCATTGCTGCACAGCTATTTTCAGTATCTCCAGAGATATTTGATCGGGTTCAAGTCTGGGCTCTGGCCGGGCCACTCACGGACATTCAGAGACTTACGCCAAAGTCACTCGTGCATTGCCTTGGCTGCGTGCTTAGGGTCTTTGTCTAGTTGGAAGGTGAACGTTCACCCCAGTCTGAGGTCCTGAGCGTTCTGGAGCAGGTTTTTATCAAGGATATCTCTGTACTTTGCTCTGTTCATCTTTGCCTCGATCCTGACTAGTCTCCCAGTCCCGGCCGCTGAAAAACACCCCCACAGTGTAACCGGTGTGAAATGGATAGCTAGTTAGCGGGGTGTGCGATAATAGCTTTTCAATCGGTGCTCTGAGACCTTGAAGTAGTGGCCACGGCACGGATTTAGTAGAGCGATGTGTGCAGAGGCTCCCTGATTTGAGCGCAGGTAGGGGCGAGGAGGGGGACGGAAGCAAAACTGTTACAACAGCATGATGCTGCCACCACCGTGCTTCACCGTAGGGATGGTGCCAGGTTTCCTCGAGACGTGATGCCTGGTATTCAGGCCAAAGAGTTTAATCTTGGTTTCATCAGACCAGAGAATCTGGCTTTTCATGGTCTGAGAGTCCTTTAGGTGCCTTTTGGCAAACTCCAAGCGGGCTGTCATGTGCCTTTTACTGAGGAGTGGCTTCCGTCTGGCCACTCTACCATAAAGGCCTGATTGGTGGAGTGCTGCAGAGATAGTTGTCCTTCTGGAAGGTTCTCCCATCTCCACAGAGGAACTCTAGAGGTCTGTCAGAGTGACCATCGGGTTCTTGGTCACTTCCCTGACCAAGGCCCTTCTCCCCTGATTGCTCAGTTTGACCGGGTGGCCAGCTCTAGGAAGAGTCTTGGTGCTTCCAAACTTTTTCAAATTAAGAATGATGGAGGCCACTGTGTTCTTGAGTACCTTCAATGCTACAGAAATCTTTTGGTACCCTTCCCCAGATCTGAGCCTCAACAAAATCCTGTCTCGGGGCTGTACAGAAAATTCCTTCGAACTCATGGCTTGGTTTTTGCGCTGACATGCACTGTCAACTATAGGACCATATATAGACAGTTGTGTGCATTTCCAAATCATGTTCCATCAATTGAATTTACCACAGGTGGAATCCAAACATCTCAAGGATGATCAATGGAAACAGGATTCACTTGAGCTCAATTTCGAGTCTCATAGCAAAGGGTCTGAATACTTATGTAAATAAGTACATACATTTTTATTATTTTTTAAATTTGTAAAAATGTCTCATGACCTGTTTTCGCTTTGTCATTATGGGGTATTGTGTGTAGATTGCTAAGGATTTTTTATTTATTTAATCAATTTTAGAATAACCCTGTAACGTGGCAAAATGTGAAAAAGTCAAGGAATCTGAACTGTATAGTGTATGTTCCTTTGAGCATGTTGCAAAAACAAAGAAGTCCAGGATCTGGAATTAGAGCACTGTGGTAGACTCACTGCTAGATAGGCACTGTCCCTCTCCACCAGGTCAGCCAGTTTAGCCAGCAGTCTACCCCTTTCTGACGCGTCCATCCTCCGCCACACTGAACCAAGGGTGAAGGCCAGCCGGGCCGCCTGCACCGCCTTGTCCACATCAGCCTGTAGAAGAGAAACAGTTTAATGATTGAATCAGCCTGAGGGAGAGAAACAGAGAAACGATTCTATTTTTTTAATCTTTATTTAACTAGGCAAGTCAGTTAAGAACAAATTCTTATTTTCAATGACAGCCTAGGAACAGTGGGTTAACTGCCTGTTCAGGGGCAGAATGACAGATTTGTACCTTGTCAGCTGGGGGGTTTAAACTTGCAACCTTCTGGTTACTAGTCCAAGGCTCTAACCACTAGGCTACCCTGCTGCCCCGATTGAATCAGCCTGAGGTAGAGAAACAGAGAAACCGTATCCAGTACGCAGTTTAATGATCGAACCTTATCCAGTTAACAGGTGTTTCTCCACCTCCATTGAGACAAATAAAATGTGTCTGTCTTTTCCGAATGATACTTAATGGATCTTCCATTAGCATGTTTAAGGCTTGTTCTGCTTCAGTTATTCCACACAGAGGTGCTGATTTAGGAAAGGAGAGGAGGAACAGCCGAGCCAGAGAACCAAACCACATTAGACTAAACTCCCTGCCCGTTTGCTTTCCTTGTTTTTTTGGACACATAACTCACACATGGACAATGCATGAAGGAGAGGATGCCAGGGCAGACGTGGTGGGAAACACGTGTGGAAAACCCAAGTGTAGCTCTGTCTAACAAACATCTCATCCTCAAACACTGCAAGGGAAAGTACCTGTGTTTTCATTTCTGAAAATATAAGATATGGGAATGCAGAAACTACAGATTTGTTTTTATTTTTTACAATACCTTCTCTGCTTCTTGGACCTCACAGATCTGCTCTCCGCTGGCTGGGTTGTAGACTGGGAAGGTCTTTCCGCTCACAGAGTCTTGCCACTCATTGTTGATGAAAATCTGCAGGGAGAAAAGATGCAGCGTTCAGTGCACAGGATGGAGAGGCCCATGTGAGAGGGAAAATCTGGTTCTAGGAGCAGCTCTGTTTCTCTCCAGAGCCTATTCAGCCATTCCTGCTCTAAAGAGGCACAGGGGCCCTGGTATAACATTTTACTTGTGCAGTTTTCTCAACACACAAATGCTGAATCAAGACAGAAGTATTTACCTGATCAAATAAGAAATGTGCTGTTAAAAATGTGCTGTGTTTCATGATTAGATTATTGGGATCAGTTTGAGAGGGAGCATAATTGTAAGGTTGGATCATTGGTAATGTGTGTTATATTATTGAATAAAAACGTATTGTTTTGTTACCGTGGTGCAAAAAAAACAACCTATTCCGTAACTAATGGTAGTTCCTGATAAACAGTCTAGTGAGAGTGAGCCTGGCTCCTACAAGTGCCTCTCAGTTCTTGTGTAAGGGAGGGAGAGAGGCAGAGAGGCAGGGAGCCAGGCAGGGAGGGAGAGAGAGAGAGAGAGAGAGAGAGAGAGGGGGAGGGAGGGAGGGAAAGGGAAGAATCTGTGGAAATGTGGACAGAGATTCCTGCCTGCCCCGCATGGCTCTCTGGGGAGTACTCCAACATCTAGACAAAGAGGTGGGGGAGAGATAAATCCCTATCAGACACCAGACACCCCCTCACTCTCTCATACACACACACACGTGCGCACACACATACATAAACATATACACACACAGAGAGAGAGAGAGACACACGTTTCACAACATCGCTGCTCGTTTATGAGATCATAAAACACAGGCCACACTTGGTTTCTGTGATGCGTTAAAGCAAGCCGTCTGTTAAACAACCACCTGGGATTCCAAACGGACTCTTTTCAAGCTCAATAAAGACCCAAAGAAAAACAAATGTTTAGACAAATAACAGAAATGGGACATATCTCAAGGAATTGGCCTGAGTGTTTAATAACAGTCCTCTGAGCTTCATTTTAAAAGCCCCCTAACAAACTGGTGTGATTTGATTATACAAATGTGACGGATGTCTTATGTAAGAGTAAGGTAAATTAAAGATGTCTCTGTCCCGTTGGCTTATTGACATGTTTTGGTCTATCACAGCGCCTCCTCAGACACTGTTTTTAATTGATGTCAGTCTGTCTGATAGATGGGGTGTTAAGAAAACATCTGCTGGCTTAAATCCTCCTGTATACACATGTGCTCTTACCATACTTTTATTTGAGAGGGAGAAAAGATACACTGAGAGCAGAACTGAAAGCAGGGTTCAAGTGTCCCGCTGGCCCAGGCCTCTCTAGCTCTCCAACATGTTTACCAACGTAAACTTAGAGGCTTAAGCACAATTTAATTGGCTGTAAACTGTGAGGAGTGTTTACTTTAGGGCAGGTATAAAATGCCAGCTCGCTTGGAAACCATTGAAGACTCAGCACACAGACATCACTCTCACTCCCTCCCACTCACTCTCTCCTGCAGTTGGCTGCTTTACAAGAAGAACCTTGCACATGAATAACTCATGTTTGAGTGTTCAGGTGTTCGGTATCTGCCTGTACCACTCTGTGGGCCATACCATACAAACATGTATACAATTTCAATGAATCTGTATTAGCCTGCCCTGAACACTTCCCCCCACACACAACAGATAGAAACAGGCCCACTGAGGGTCCTCGTCCAACACATCCCAGCACAGCACACAAAGTGGACCCACAGTCATTTCAGACAGCAGAATCGACACAGGCCCCCAGTGGGCTCTCTCCCAACCACATCCCAGACTTTATTAGTGGGCTCTCTCCCAGCCACAGCCCAGCCTTCTCAATGAGTTATCTCCCAGCCACAGCCTAGCCTTCTCAGTAAGTTCTCTCCCAGCCACAGCCTTGCCTTCTCACTGAGTTCTCTCCCAGCCACAGCCTAGCCTTCTCAGTGAGTTCTCTCCCAGCCACAGCCTAGCCTTCTCAGTGAGTTCTCTCCCAGCCACAGCCTAGCCTTCTCAGTGAGTTCTCTCCCAGCCACAGCCTAGCCTTTTCAGTGAGTTCTCTCCCAGCCCCAGCCTAGCCTTCTCAGTGAGTTCTCTCCCAGCCCCAGCCTAGCCTTCTCAGTGAGTTCTCTCCCAGCCACAGCCTAGCCTTCTCATTGAGTTCTCTCCCAGCCACAGCCTAGCCTTCTCAGTGAGTTCTCTCCCAGCCACAGCCTAGCCTTCTCAGTGAGTTCTCTCCCAGCCACAGCCTAGCCTTTTCAGTGAGTTCTCTCCCAGCCCCAGCCTAGCCTTCTCAGTGAGTTCTCTCCCAGCCCCAGCCTAGCCTTCTCAGTGAGTTCTCTCCCAGCCACAGCCTAGCCTTTTCAGTGAGTTCTCTCCCAGCCCCAGCCTAGCCTTCTCAGTGAGTTCTCTCCCAGCCCCAGCCTAGCCTTCTCAGTGAGTTCTCTCCCAGCCCCAGCCTAGCCTTCTCAGTGAGTTCTCTCCCAGCCCCAGCCTAGCCTTCTCAGTGAGTTCTCTTCCAGTTCATCCAAGCTGAGTGTTATCAGGCGCCTTCCATTGGGGGCCACCTTTAATCTGACTCTCATTAAGAGCACTTCATAAAAGTGTCAGTGACGACGAGGAGCTGAGGGCCTGCTACAAAAACAGAAAGCCCTATAGAGCACGGAATTAGTTTTAAAATTTATAGGGGCCACTGTAGTGGAACGTCCTAAATCAGGGGAGCCCCCTGACAGCCCCGATAGTCTGAGCAAGAATGCAGTCCGTGGGTAGCTTTATGCACGGCGTAACCCCTCTCACAAGGCACCGCCGAAGGAGAGGGGATAAAACAGGGGAACAGTGGACCAGGCAGCCATCTAAATCATGGCTAGAAAAGGACAACCATCAGCCACCGTTTGGCTCGGCCCTCTCGGGGCTCAGGGGGCTGTTAGACTTTTGTCTCGTCCCATTCAGAGAGTTGATTAAGACGACAAGGCTACACACTAAATCAACTCGCAACGTTTCTTAAAATTGCTTTTAGGTTCATTTAGAAACGAAGGGGGAAAAAACTCAGATGGAAACTCAAGAGCAAAAGTGCAAATTTTGAAATGATGTGTTTTCTTTTTGTTTTTCCCATCCCCCCGTGGTGTCCTTGCTCTCACCACACATGGCGGTTTCATTTGTATACAAATCATTATCCCCATATAAGTACTCACTGCCTTTGATAATGAGCCATTATAAATAAATTGACCATGTCTTAGCTCCAATCAAGTCTAGCAAAATGAAAAAATAACAGCTACAGTACCAGTCAAAAATTTGGAAACACCTACTCATTCAAGGTTTTCTTTATTTTGACCATTTTCTACTTTGTAGAATAATAGTGCAGACATCACAACTATGAAATAACACATATGGAATCATGTAGTAACCCCCCAAAAATTCAACAAATCTAAATATATTTTAGATTATTCAAAGTAGCAACCCTTTGCCTTGATGACAGCTTTGCATACTCTTGGCATTCTCTCAACCTGATTCATGAGGTAGTCACCTGGAATGCATTTCAATTAACAGGTGTGCCTTGTTAAAAGTTCATTTGTGGAATTTTTTTCCTTCTTAATGCGTTTGAGCCAATCAGTTGTGTTGTGACATGGTAGGGGTAATATACAGAAGATAGCCCTATTTGGTAAAAGACCAAGTCCATATTATGGCAAGAACAGCTCAGATAAGCAAAGAGAAATGACAGTCCATCATTACTTTAAGACATGAAGGTCAGTCAATCCGGAACATTTCAAGAACTTTGAAAGTTTCTTCAAGTGCAGTCACAAAAAACCATCAAGCGCTATGATGAAACTGGCTCTCATGAGGACCGCCACAGGAATGGAAGACCCAGAGTTACCTCTGCTGCAAAATTACCAGTGTCAGAAATTGCAGTCCAAATACATGCATCACAGAGTTCAACAGACACATCTCAACATCAAAACTGTTCAGAGGAGACTGTGTGAATCAGACCTTCATGATTGAATTACTGCAAGGAAACCGCTACTAAAGGACACCAATAATAATAAGAGACTTGCTTGGGCCAAGAAACATGAGCAATGGACATTAGACCGGTGATTTGAGATTTTTGGTTCAAACCGTAGTGTCTTTGGAAGACGCAGAGTAGGTGAACGAATGATCTCCGCGGGTGTAGTTCCCACCGTGGAGCATGGAGGAGGAGGTGTGATGGTGTGGGGGTGCTTTGCTCGTGACACTGTCAAGGCACACTTAACCAGCATGGCTACCAAAGCATTCTGCAGCGATACGCCATCCCATCTGTGTCACGCCCTGACCTTAGAGAGCCTTTTTATTTCTCTATTTGGTTAGGTCAGGGTGTGATTAGGGTGGGCATTCTGGTTTGCGCTTAGTTGGACTATCATGTGTTTTTCAACAGGACAAAGACCCAACACACCTGTAAGGGCTATTTGACCAAGAAGGATGGTGATGGAGTGCTGTATCAGATGACTTTGCCTCCACAATCACCAGACCTCAACCCAATTGAGATGGTTTGGGATGAGTTGGACCGCACAGTGAAGGAAAAGAAGCCAACAAGTACTCAGCATATGTGGGAACTCCTTTAAGACTCCTTTAAGACATTCTAGGGGAAGCTGGTTGAGAGAATGCCAAGAGTGTGCAAAGCTGTCATCAATGCAAAATGTGGCTACCTTAAAGAATCTAAAATCTAAAATATATTTTGATTTGTTTAACACTTTTTTGGTTACGACATGTTTCAAATGTGTTATTTCATAGTTTTGATGTATTTACTACTTTTCTACAATGTAGAAAATAGTGAAAATAAAGAAAACCCCCAGAATGAGTAGATGTGTCTAAACTTTTTACTGGTACTGTATGTCAGTCCCAAAGCCTGTTTTAAGATGATAACTGATATGGGAAAGTTATATGTTGTGTGTATTGTACAAATAGGAAAGAAAACAAGTGGTGGGATCCAGACCTCTCACAGTACACCAACATGAAGACAACTGCTAAAAATGCATAGAACCTTTACACTGAATGAAATCAATCGATTTGTGTTTATGAGGGAATGCTTCAAGCTGTGTGGTTTCTTATTATTTGGTAAACACGCAGGCCATTTTGGTATTACAGAAAGTTGGCAGAGTTTGTGCTCCCGGTGCAGCCGTGACATCTGATCCTCCTACAACACAGAGAGAGAGAGCTGCCTGGCGTGGATGGGAACTGGACAGTCTGCAGATAGGTCAACACTTTATGCATGGGCCACAGGACAGCTGCAAACATTTAGCAACCCCCATGTTTTTCTGTTAAAACTGTCAATCTCACATTGCTGACAGTACTTGTCTGTTTGGCTGATGAAATGATGAGACATGCGTGCCTGAAGCCAACGATGAACATAAGGTTTACAGAATACATGTTTCTGATCACATCAGCGTGGCTCTATTGTTCACTATAAAGGGCACAAATGTCAATATGAAAATATGCTCTGCTTAACTACAACATGCTCTCACTGCAATGGGACTAGGTGATTATCACCTCGACCAAGCAAAAGGTAGATATATTTGGGAGTCCCCTGAGAATACATGTGCAATCAGCAGACATTGAGAAACTAAAGAGTAATGTTCCATCAGTTCAGTGAATTCAAGGCGCAGTCCTGCTGATCCATTTCTCATCTGCCACTGTGCTCTCTCTGGAGGCTGCTCCACAACTGCACTTTGGAGTGAGGGCAGGCAGGGGATGCCAAAGTACTCACAGCAGCCAGCAAAACATCTGTTTGGCCTCTAGCGTCTTCTCATGGCTCACACGCTTAAGGAATATTTAATGGGACTCATTTCTCGTCCATTTTTAGGAGGCAGGAGAGAGTTAAAAACATACATATATGTTTATACACAGCAGGCCAAGATTCCACAGCCAGACGGATCCTGATCAGGGCACCTGCAGCTTTCGTCTGCACAGGAAGTTTCATATCCTTTCCTATCACAGGACCTCTATTTCCGCTCTGTTTTCTGGATCTGTTTCAAGACATTTATAATTACTACTGTTACAAGCGAGAGGAGGGCATGTGAAACTGGAGCCCAGTTGGTGTTTTTTCCCCAGTCCTCCTGACACCATAGAACCTTCATGTTTTCCATTCACACACCCGGAGACAATGCCACCCTGCACTCCTGGGTGTGGAGGGGACGACCCCGCTGTCACCGACTGGCAAACATCTTTGTCTTGACTGTGTGTGTGGTGAGAAAGTTGAATCTGTTCCCCCTCACTCCTTAACGCAAGAAACAGAAATTCAATAGGAAACTGTGTTTGAATATGAATTGTCATTTGTTCAAATGGATGGAACATGCGGGAGTTGGAGTTGGGCGGCACAGCCTCTTCTAAGCCGCCATGTGGTGTCAATGTCTACAGAGTCTGAGATTGACACTTTCACTGAGGTACACTGAGTTTGTCTTTCAATCAGCTGTATCATCTGTGCAGATTTCAAACATAACATTTATCCTAATTAAATAAATATCTGCGTTAAAGAAATAGCCTAATTTCATAAAATAATATTGTGGATATCAAATCCCAGATTTTCATAAAGAGCATAAGCCTTTAAGACTGAAAGACTTAACCATATTTTTCTAAGGGTTCAAATGATCAAAATATTACATTGATGTAAGAATAGAATATTCTATGCTTCCACTACCTTCTGTCAGTGGGAGAAATAACACAAATAAATGTCATCTGGGTAGAATATAACTACAGTGATCCACTAGTGATAAGGGGTGACTGGGGCCTGGTGACTATGACTTCATGTCTGGCAGACTTCTGCTCTCTGTGTATCTAAGACTCTCTAGAGGGGAGAGTTTTATATGGATATCAGAGGATTTATGGAGCCAGCAGTTTTTCACAATGACACCATAAGGATTTACATGTTCCATGTCAACCGGCCTGAAGACTTAAGGTATAGAAGTTAATGGGATAACCTCCCTGTCACCGGGCTTCCTTAAAGAGTGATTAAGAGACAGGAGACCCAATGTTGACGCCTCTGCTCAGACGATAATTTACACTCACTGCACAAACAGCCATTTCACAACGACAGACATATTCATGGTACCGCAAGCTCACCCTGTCACAACCAGGGATGTGTATAACTGCGTTTGTGACTGTGCGTCGGAGAGAAAGAAGGGGGGAGAGTGTGAAACAAGAAAGAGAGGGAATCGGAGAGAGAGAGAGAAGAAGTGAACACTAGCTGTGCTAGTTGTGATAAATCATTCAGTCTCCCAGTGTCCTCCACCTTGGGGTTTGTTTGATGTTCATCGCAGTAAGATGGTGGTTTTGAAGTGAAAAACTCCAGAAGTGCAGGTCAGGTTCTGGCAAGGCAGGTCACTGACCCACACTGTGAGACAGGCCCAGAATTTACAGCCCAGTGGACAGCACCTAGCATTGGGGAGCCCCAGCCTTCATCTGTACTATCTCAATCAGTGATGGATTGATGGGGCCTCTTTCATTCATCCACATTGACTGACTGACTGGATTTCTCACAGATTAGTTTACAAAACCCTTCCTCGCTTCAATATGCAGGTTATAGATTCCTATTAGGGCCTAAAGTGTCAGCAATTGCACAATTCGTTTTTTTTAAACAGTTAACGTAAGCCAATCTGGAAAATAAAAGCCATTATTTACATTGGGAAGCTATATAATGAGCATGGCAACTGCGTCTAGTTAAAGTCTGGTATGTTTGAACATTGCGGAGGTTGCATACGCATAGCTCTTCCTGTTTCACTGCATTTGACACAGTTGAAAATTAAACCCTATTTGGATTACGGCCCAAATTCCTCTGCCAGGATTCACTGATTTACAGTCCTCATTCCCCACAGTCTATGTACGCTCACAGGTGTAGGATGTTAATTTGAGCACCCTGTTACAGGATAACTGCAATGCTGGAACAGTACAACTTGTGGTGTATTTGAAGTTTAGAAAGGCTTCTGAAGTTTGTAATATCCACTTTGAAATTTCAGACTTGATTATCCCTTACGAAAAATGTATCAACCCCGAACAAAAATGTTCATGAATTAGAATCCACATAATAATTCACATCTCCTGTTGCTGCAGGATTATTTTCTCAACTCAAGATCCTACATCTGTAAAAGTACACTAAACTACAACCGTGCTACAGTGACTGCAGTTTACCATTAACTTCAGCTACTTCTGTCCTACTGACAATGAGGAATCCCTGCATAACAGTTTTATAGTAAACAATGACAGAAAAAATGTCTATACCTTGGCCGCTCAAACATTATGCAGGATCATACACACTAAGTATCAAATCAAACACATTTTGTGACCTCAACTTTGCATTTCCAGGTGTCGCTCTCAACAACTTGGAGAATGTGCCAGAAATGCTCCTTCCCTCCATCTCTAAAGATTTATTCTTCTAGGTGTCTGGTTTAACGACTCCTAATCATTGAGCGGTGTGAGAAGCCACCCGGGCCAGAGAAATCACCCCCTAAAACCCTGCTAACACTGGCTCTGTCTCCATTCATTAACTATACACCACACAGTTTATCCTTCTCCTCTCTCTCCCCGCTCTGCAAAAAGCTAAAATCATCAATAAATGCCCATCAGGGTAGGTTAATTTATGGCTTCCTTCGTGGTGCTATCAGCCCTGCGGACTACCTCACAGACGGAGAGCTCTAAAGCCGACTCTCCTGTGACCATTCAAATGCTATGTTTTTATACTAGCTTAGACTCTTACTACCCAGCTGGTTTCAGGCCACAAGCTATGGTGAAGTGGGGGTAGGGTGGATGGAGGAACCGAGACCCGAGCACCCTCTTTTTACGGCTGTAGCTACAGGAGAGCGGGGTGTGAAAAAGTTAGATTTTTTTATTATAACAAAGCAAAGGGAGACCTGAGCAGACCTTCCAAAGTTTCACTGATCTGCACAATCCCACGCAGGGAGGGAGATCGCTTAACTGACACGTTCACACAAATGTCTCTTTGACGCCAAACAGTTCATGGCTCAGTGAAAGGGACAAGGGTAAAGCGTCTATGGAGATGACACCTCTCTATCTCACACCTCTCTACAGTCACTGTTGGTGCTAAACATACTATGGGCATATCTTCAGGGACACACTATTGGTAACATCCATTTGCAAAACAAAACTGTTGACTGAAAAAAATGCATGCCCAGTCATGGTGACTATCTCAAATTGTATTCATATTCACTTATCAATGATCATGTTTTACAGTAAGTAGAAAAAACATCAACATACTCAAGCTCATGTGAGACCAAGGAAACAATTCTAACCCTGAGTGTAAGGAGCTGCGTTACAAGCATGTTCATTCTCAGCTCTCTACTGGACGTCTGGCTGCAAAAGGCAGAGGCACATCACACAACTGGCCTACAAGGAGTGGAAGAATGCATAGGGCTACACAGAGAGCATGCGCCCACAGTCCAGAAGGCCAGCTCTCTCCTAGCTAAGGACCCTGCTCGCAGTGTTCATTCTCCCCCTGGCAGGCAGGCGGTGGGGTGGATAGAACATGAACAGGGTGTGAGGAGAGGAGCGCCTGCATCAGGGGTGGCCATAAATCAGTGATCTCCTGCCCCCCATGTCCACCAAACCAACAGGGACTGGATGATTCAAATTCCTGGGGGTTAATTCACCAAGCCCTGCGCTCCCTAAAGGTTCTCCTATACATTCTACCCTTTGCGTGCATTCTTTTAAATAATACTAAGCATGAGGGAGGTAGAGAGAGGGAGAGAGGGAAGGAGAGCTGATAGCATGACTGTGCACATAAGGCAGGCATGCTAAACCAGTTCTCCTCTTATGGCGAGTAGACCACTGTAAGTTGCTTGTTGCCTCAGCGAAGTGCCCTTTGAACTTACAACAACAAGGTGTGAGGCTAACACCGATTACAACACTGTACTTCATATTGTGCTGTTATGGAGCTCTCCTCAATAAGAAGTGCCCTTTACTCACACTCATGGCAATAAAAGCATAGGATTTCAAACTGCAGGAGGAACCATGCTACAGCAAACAGACAAACATCCACATTATTATGCATGTTTGGATGGTGACTCTACAGTCAGGTCCTAGTGATTTGATTAAATGTATACCAGCATTAAGTAAAGGGGGAGTTGAGAAACAGCCTATACTGGGCCTATACTGACATCACAGGGCCTATATTATTCTCATTAATGTAATCCTCAAAATGCAAGCCTAAAATGTGTAAACAATAATGACCAAAAATATGACACTTTCAGAGGAAGCCCTTGGAGTCTGATTCCTGCTATTGCTGTGTAGGCCTACTTAAACGCCAACGGAGCCCATAATAACCAACCACAAGTGTAACGGCACAAAAATCTATTCAAATACCATTCAAATACAATGTCTAGGCTATAGAGTACACATCAAATAAAATATGTAGGAAACATGAGACTTGTGATTGAAATAAGTCTTCACATTTCATCAAGTGTTCTTGCGTAATTTTGCATGAGGTCAGAAGAGTCATGCGGACGTCTAAGGACAATAATGGACTAGAACACCACGACTTTGCAATTAATTCCGTGAATCTAATAACTTATTCTAAATCATAGTAAAATTAATAGAATTTACAACATGCGTAAGGGGTTCTAAAACCAGTGAAATTGCTTCTTACGGCAAAGAAACTAAGACCCTCCTCATTTTATGTTCAAGCTTTGATATGATTGAATACAATTAGTTTAAATACATATTTTGAAACGAAAAAAAGCACACTTAAGATAAAATATGACAATAGACCTATCAAATGTATATCAGACCAAACCATGGATTTTTACAACAAAAACATCTTCCAAAGTGAACATTTTCAATTCAATCGTCTTTTGCAATTACAGGTGTGAATGAATCACAGCAACAAGGTAGTTTTTCTAATTGTATGCAAATGATATAAGATACCTGGGAATCATGTTTATAATCAATAAATAGTTAATAACATGCGTTTATTATCAATCACATAACGGTAGGTTACGGGACGTTTATTCTATCTGGACAGAATTGCGTAACGACAACATTCTATCTGAAAAAATGCCGACCTTCACTAAATGACTGCTGTCACCTGTGATAAATACTATTCATTGTAGCCACTGCAGATGACATACAGACTATATGAGTCATGGTGAATATAAAAGTGAAATAAAAACCACCTGTGCAATATAATCATGTTGGCAGCACTGTTAATCATTCAAACATGCCTTGGAAAACACTCGATGTGGCCGTATGTGATAACTTTTAGAAACGTTTCACACATACTGTACGACACATGTTGATGAGCTGTATTCTATGCTATGAGTTGAGCAATGAATGCGAGAAAAGATCTGAAACCAATTTTACGAGGGTAAATCCAGACCTTCGGGCTCAATCACCTGTACTGTGCGCAAAGACATTGGCTAAATTGGGCAGTTACACACTTTGAAAATTGTGTCTATCATCTACAGACAAATGCCTTTAGGGGGGAAATATTCTGCATAATAGAAGAGATATGATACATTGAACATAATATGTGACTCGGAGTAAAAGTTTAAGTTGTTTCACAGACCTTGGTGTACTTGATCTCGGCGTTGGGCACCGGCGAGGGCATTAGCTGGAGAGATGCCATGAGCGCAGCGGCATCGGCGTCGGTCTTCACTTCACCAGGGAGTTCGATTTTACTGGAAGTCATCGCGCCTGCCTCCGTGTGTCTGTTGCAGATGCGTCTTCGTTTTTTTCTACTGATTTCTGATTAGGACTTTGGAATCCTTCCTGTGTTTATAACCAGGTGTCAGCGGCGGTCCGTTTTTATTGGGTAGAGAACAGGGCCGTCCTCCTGATATAATTCAAATCTAGCTTAATTTACATAAACGAACCCAGCCATCCATGTTGGGGAGGGAAAGTACTTATCACAGTGTCTCTCGTTATAAGTCAAAGCAAACACATTGAAATTGATATGTTATCTGTATTGAATAGATAGTGCCAGTTTAAACACACTGACTTACATTTAAGATATTATAATGAATATACTATAACAAAATGGGATCAGAGTAAGATGTTATATTGGAGAAGTGGTGCTTGTGGTATTTACGAGAGAATTAAACACCTTGGTAAACGGTAAGTGTGAAAGCAATTCCTTAAACGACTCTTTAATAAAAACAACATGCTACAGACGTTTTGCTGTAAAGACTCCACCGTGCGCCTTTAAGTAAACGAACCTTCTTTATATGAGACTTGTGTGAAAGAGAGATTCTGAACTTTTTTCTCACCAGATATGTGTCTATAATAGGCAAATGTATAGAATATTTTTAAGTACTCAGCTAATTATTTTGTAGCTAAAACTTAGTCTATTCATGAATACCAGTGGCCTTATTTCCATAAGAGGTGGTAAGAAGCATAATAATTCATCCTGATGCTGGACTACTGCTGGACTACTGCTGGACTACTGCTGGACTACTGCTGGACTACTGCTGGACTACTGCTGGACTACTTAGAACAAACCCGAATGACATCATGTATTTATTCTTTAGCTACACTTGTCATATTTAAGTGTGATGTCTATGAATAAGGTCCGTTTGCCACACATTTCATCAACTTGCCTGTTATAACATCCTCACAAGGTCTTAAGATGTAATTTAGTGTAGACTTAAAGCCATCATTATTATTTCCTTGTCTGTTGATGAGAGGCATCTCTCCTGTGGTGATAATTCCCTGTTAGCATTCACTTCAAACTTCCCAATACACATTTGAACGATTTAATTCGGCTCAAGCGATGTCTCAAAAATAAAAGGAGTTACACGAATTTTTACACCTCGGGAGGGATGGTAGACCTACTAGCCAATTGCTCACATCTCAAGATAGGCCTATAACAATTTTGGGCTATAATAGTTAACTAATAAAACCACAAATTACTGACATCGCATTATTTCTATTGGGTCAAACCTTTTAAAAACATTTTAAATGTATCAATAAATATATAAGGTATATATATATATAAGGTGTAGCCTTTATAATGTTGGTTGGGTGAGATTATTTGAACTCTCTCATGTGATTCCATGTTTTGATAATACATGTAGGCTACATTAAATTATTTAATAAGGTACCCTACTGGGCCTAGATGCAGTATTTCATTCTCTTAAAATACAATGTTCTTGATAGCTTTTTTAAACAATAACATATTGGATAATCCCACTTTTTATTTATTTATTCCAATCTAATGGCTACATATTGATGAACATACATAAAATAGAATATAGCCTACTGTTGGTGGACATCTATCTAGTGGAGAAGATACATTCTTACTGTGACATGGCTTTCCATATGCCTTGAATATATTGACAATCCAAGAAGCGGCTGACAGAATAAAAAAGTGGACGGAGTTGTATCATTTGGAAATACCCCGCAGTGGTGCTTTTTCTCATCACCACAGCTCCCTTTTTCCACAGCATGGGCGACACTCTTAACGTGTCTGTTTCACATCAAAGACAACAAAGACGAAAAAGTGACATTGATTAATGCAACCAAAACATCCCATCCTCTACATGTCGCATCTCCTTTTAAAAGACTACATGGAGCAGAAGATAAGACATACATGTAGACAGTGTCCCTTCCCCGCTACCACTCCACTCCTTCTCCGTTCATTGAGCTCCCTCTGTTGGACAAAACATCAACTCGAACTCGGTCTAATACAGTAACATGCCACCCTCTGATCCTAGTTATAATTTCATTTGGTGGCAACTTGATTGATCAGAAGGTAGCCTATATGATACCAATGTTTAAAGGGTCAAAGGGGGATTTATATTCCCTATGAAATAAATGGCGATTGAATGATCTGAATAGCACTGCTTTATAGGTGTTTGAAGAAAGGTGTCAGATATACGTGCAGACAGTCACCCCTGATATAATTGCAGGCAGGTCACCCGTGATACAAGTCAGTATTCAACATCCATCCATATCTGAGGATGTCGGGAGATGACTTGGAAACCGGCCACTAGGGGCAAGAGAGAGCGCTGTTACCTTCAAGTAGATTTCGTAGGCATCCTCGACTGGTTTCAAAGGTTGCACGTTCGAATCCCGGTATAGAAAGTTATGTTGATATATATATTTTTTACGCCTATCCCAAACCATAACAGTTACTTTAACCAGTTGGAGTTAGTGCCTAACCTTAAGAATTCGGAGTTAATGCCTAAACTTAACCTTAAAGACTTCGAAACTGGACATTTGGAACAACTTCGAAATGTGATGTTTGAGAAACATGAGAATGTAAGTGCTTGTTGAAAAGTGCCTAGGCACTTATAACTCCTCATAGTCAGGAACTGACACTTTTAAATACTCAATGAGTTGCATGATAAATTATGTTTTTTCAAACTTCTTGACAACGGTCTACCCGACCTCAAGGCAAAGAGATACCATGCATATCATTACAACATTGCCACATTCAACACACATCATTAACCCAACACTCTCAGAAGAGGGCAGTGGTTGGCTCTACACAATGTTCTCATGAACACCAAATGGATTCATGGGTCAATATGATAAGACATAAATAGATAACAAAACATATGTATAGCCAAATGAGTCATATCATCATACAGGCTAGGCTACTACTATTCCATGACATTCCCTAAAAATCCACAAATAGTTTTATGCTCAACATCCCACTGGACACACCATGTCATTTCAACGTGGATAAGTGAGAAGCAAAACGATTGTTGAATTTCCAATGTGTTATCACTATGCTTTCATCTAAAATCACAACCAAATTCCAATGCAAAAACAATGTCAGATTTTTGGTTTATACAAGAGATTAATGTGTTATCACCGTGCTTCATCTAATAGCAGAACCAAATGACCTTGATGGATTGCAGTTGAGATTACATTAAAATACATAGTGCAAAGGATCAATGACGTCCCAGAAATTGTGCCGATTATTACAGCAATTGTAAGATCTTCACAGACCCCTGATGACCTATGCATGTTATCTTGAACATGCACGCTTTATATGATTACATAAGAAGACATTAATAGTTATAGTCACCTCAAAATGTGGCCATGGATGTGTTACTAATTTTAAGGTCGAATGCTACATTTGTTTGTAAGACAGCCTTAGCATTAGTCTATTTACTGTACTGCAAAAGTTATATTGAATTGTGTTAGGTTGATAAGCAACCAAAAACCAACATTTAATTGAGATGTATTTTTGTTGGATAGCTCCATCTGAGCCACTGGCTTAATCCACTCTTTAACTTTTATTTTTGGTTGAGTTGGAGATATGAATCCAATATATAATTTTTTTAACTTGTAGACACGTTCATAGCCTATTTGTTGTATTTCAAAAGTGATATTGAATTGTGTTTGGTTGTCAATGCAACCAAACATCTAAATTTGAAGGAAATGTATATTCTGCTTGGATAGTTCCATCTGTGACACTAACTTACTCTGGATTTTATTTCAGTTTGTCTACAAATTAAAATATGTTGGATTCACATCTCCATCTCAACCAAAAATCTAAGTTCAAGAATATGACTAAATCTAATCAAATCTAACTTGAAATGCACTTGAAATAAAGTTTGATTTGATTTAGTCCTGTTCTTTAACGTTTGGTTGAGATGGAGACGTGAATTCAACATATTAATGATTAACTTAATAGATTAGGTTTGAAATCAACCAAACCTTGAAACCATAGGCCTATAAGTATTGTGCATTGTCTATTTTAAGTTTTACCCTGGGTTGAATTGAAACAATAGCTGTAACTCTGTTAAACCTACCCGTTGGAATGATTTCGATAGCAACAGTGAATTGAGTTATTAAGAGATCTCTCAATAATCATTCTCACAATAGAATATTGTTAGTAGTCACTGACAAATATCAATGCTAAAATGGACTTATTTAAAACCCAGTATTGGAGACCAAATGACTAGCTGTAGATAGATCAACTCTCCAGTAGGAAGTGCTGCTCAGCCTATAGTTTTTTAAATAATAGTGGATATAACTTTGAAGATCTGACTTTGTTTCAAAGGTACAAATTCAACATATATAATACAATGTTTGTATATGTTGAAACTTCGTTACAATGATGGCAAAATCCTGTGGTTGAAATTCCACCCTTAAAACAACAGTTTACATTGATTACTTTTGTCAAATCCAATGTATTTTCCACATAGATTCCACACCACAATACTTGAAAATTTGCGTTAAAACGTTGATTCAACCAGTTTGTGCCCAGTGGGATATTTTCCACATTTTAAATATTTAATTATTATCAACCATATAATTAAAACTTAAAAGAATGACTTTGTTGATAGAAAATAGACAAGTAGTGAGTAAATGCACACTGTCTACATTCGCGCGTATAAATGCGCACTGTCCACGTTCAGTCAGTTGCTGACGGTTGGAGTCATTATTGACCAATCAAACACTTATTGACCAATAAAGCACCTAGCACCTATCCCTGGCGGTAGCGGTGGTGATGGGGGACAGTTTCATGGAAGAAAAAGATTAACAGGTCAACACGCGTAGTAGGCTACTAAGGGAAGGAGGGGTTATATCCTGAACTACCGGAGAGACGCTCATGTTCACGCTCACACTACTCGTCAACTGTCTGTCCTGACAAGAGTGAGACATCAGATGTCCGCGGGAAATATGGACCATGAGAGGAAAAGAAAAATGAAGGAGCAATGTGCCCTGAGGAAGGACATCATCAAAGAGTTCCTGGCAGAATTTCTGGGGATATTCGTATTAATAGTAAGTACATTGACACTTTCCCTCATCACCCGACTGTCATTTAATAGCCTGCTTTAAAGCTGCAACAATATGGTAATAAGGTGTCAAATTGTCCTCAGGGGACTTGATCTGTCAACAGGGATATCATGTTTTGATATGTTTAGGTGCTGACTAATATATCCTTATAATGTGGCTTCTCTTTGATGTGCTCATCCATAATTCTGGTCTGAGAAACTCCTTGGGAGATAATTAACACATCTAGAGAATGTTGTAATGGTACGTTTGACAGGTGGAGAATAGGAGGGGGAGAATTAATGGGATGCTTGGTATTTTCAGACATAAAGAAAAACATGATCAAACACAATAAACCTTTACTGACATGCACCATTCACCATGCACCATGCACCATGCACCATGCACCATGCACCATGCACCATGCACCATGCACCATGCACCATTCCATATGATGTATGATCATCACAGTGATTTGACATTCATGTTTCTTTAGAATGTATCTAATCTGTGAATAGACCCAATTTATGTAGCATACTGCACACCTTTATATTTCCACAAAGCTTCATTATTTGATTAACCAGGCTACCTTATATGTTGCTTGTAGGCTGAAAATCATCATATGACAGCATCAATAGTAATACACTTTTAAAGCATAGCCCCCTATCAATTGCAATCAACTTGTAAATGAATACAGTGATTTGAAATGGAATGAGAATAGATCTATATTACACTGAATACAGAGAAGACATTAGCATAAGATAGACCACCTAGTCCAATTCACTGTTCCTTTTCCCCCTTAACAGACATACACACTCTCTCTTTCTCTCTGCATTATTACTGCGGTAAAAACACACACATTTCCCCATCATCACCAAGTTTGGAGGGAAACACTGTTTTACTGTGGTAAAATCTACAGGGGTCCTTAATAATCTGACCTGTCCTTTGCCTTCAACCTGTCCCCTCTGGGTTCACCTCCCCGTCCTGTCCTGTCTGTCTGAGTGGCACAGCTCAGTGGTTGGGCTTACTGAGGCTCAGTCTCAGTGGGCTCAGTGAGTCAGTGGTCATCTAGGTCAGCGGCACAGCATCAATGGACTAATCCACTCCTCACAACAGAAACAGCTATTTTTGGACGGCATCCTTCTTTCAACACTTTTGTTTTGATTTACTTGTCCTTCTAATTAATCAATGAAAGGATGAATGATAATTTCCCATGCTTCAAATGGGATATCTTCTATGGCATTCTTCTTACAGAGTTCAGGAGGAACACACTGATCTAAAAGGCCATCTAATTAGAAATGAAGGCTGTAGAACAAGAGGACTAGTCTTTTGTGCATAATTGGAAATTAAAAAACAACGACTTCCTCCTGCCAACATGTTTTTGCTTGTGTTTTTTTGTCTCTGTCTCCGTCCCAGCTATTTGGATGTGGCTCTGTGGCCCAGACGGTGCTGAGTAAGGGAGCTCTGGGAGAACCCCTGACCATCCATATCGGCTTCACTCTGGGGGTGATGATGGCCGTCTACGTAGCTGGGGGAGTTTCAGGTGAGTACCATGCCTACTTTACATAACTTTGCATTCTCAACATTAATTTCTAAAGTCCACTCGGCACATAGCCAATATACATTGTTCTAACTTCCCAAATAGTTGATTTTGCAGTATGATTGAAAATGCAACACAACATGTGTGTTTAGTGTTGAGACTTTTCAGTTGGTCAGCACCTCATTTTATAAATCAGGCCTTTTTATGTCATTATATCCTCTTTTGTTTGTAACATGAAACTACAAAAGGAGAGACTGAGATACTGACAGATGTAGTATAGTGTCATTACTATAAAAAACACAAGATGAACACTGAGAGAAAGAATGATACTTTGCACTCAGTCACCTATATCCACAAACAACTTGTCCAATTACAAATGTGGTGGCACGTATCCTAGCGGTTAGAGAGGCAAGCCAGCATCAGGAGGGTTGGTGGTATCAAATCCTAAATTCCATTGCCTACACTCATAGAAAAAAAAGGTTCCAAAAGGTTTCTTCAGCTGTCCCAATAGGCAAACCCATTTTGTTTCCAGGTAGAACCCTTTTGGGTTCCATGTAGAACTTTCTGTACAAAGAAATAGTTATTTAAAGCATACTCCTATGGGGACAGCCAAAGAACCCTTTAAGGTTCTAGATAGCACCTTTTCTTCTAAGTGTGTACTGTTGCCCTTGAGCAAGGCACTTAACCCCCCACAACAACAGCTTCCTGGGTGCCCAGTGTGGCAGCCTCCTGCACCTCTCCAAAAACCTGCTCATGTGTGTCTCAGAGGGGTTAAAAGCAGAAGTCAAATTTTGTGCAATTGACAAATTAAAGGATCTTAATATTAAAAAGGGTTTTAGGTTAAAATATGTGAGCAGGACTCAAAGGTCATCAATGGTTGTTTGTCTTTGATGAGAAGGCTTTACTTTGCCATGAACTTTGACCATCGATGTCTGGCTCTCTTTGCTCTCAGGTACTAAACTCTTAAAGGACAACATGTACTTCCCACATGTCTGGGTAACTGTGTGTTATGGCTCCATGGATGTCCTCACATCCACATGTTCACGTGTTCATTGTTTGAGAAAGGAGGAGATGATGTCCATCCCTTTTGTCAGGTAGATCACAGGAGAGAAAGTAAAGTGTACAGCCATGGATCACTAACACTCTCTGACTTGTGTCCTGGGGAAAAGTCCACACACAGTAACAGAAATGGACTGTGGAGACCTAGGTCATCACTAGAGACTCAGCAACATGGCGAAATGATGCAGAGAACATCATCTTAGTATTCCATAGCAGTCTGGACTCAACGTGGGTACCATTTAGTATTACCCTAACCGGGAGAGAGGCACAGATACCCATTCCTAATGCCTGGCTGCTTCTTGGTGTCAGAGGATGAAGTGTGCCGGCTAGATTTACAAGGCTGGAGTTGTGTGTCCTCATGTCCAGGGAAACGTTATTGGGTACATTCCATAGAGATTAAAGCAAGGATCGCCCTCTCCTTCTCGCTTCGGCAGCAATAATGGCACAGAGGGATAACATTAGGGGGAATTACTTTTTAAAAGTCACGCTGCCTTAGATGAGCTTGCTGAGCAAGGTGGAGAGCGCTTTTTAATCAGCAATCAAGGGTTTCATTATGTCTCAGCGAGGCTTTACGTAATGGGGGATGATGAGTTGTAATTTGAAATTGCCGTGGTAATTTCCATCACAATTGGGACATAAAAGAGCAACGACGTGATTAGAGCTTTTAATGCCCACCCCCGGGATAATATGAACACTGTAGCATATGAGCTAATATGAGTGTTATATGAGCCATACTCAATGTGCTTTCATCTTAGAAAATCCAGTGTTGGCAGAGTGTGAGCTTAGTCTTTGTACTGTATCTCTAAAGCTCAACTCATGACCACCCCTCATCCTCAATGCCTGGTTTACACCTACAACACATCAGACCAGAGTGTTGGGAAGCCAACATTTATGCCATGTTTGGATGAATGTGGTTGAATCATTAATTGAGGAGCTTCCTTGAGCGAAAATGAATTCAGGAAGAATGGAGTGTGTAGTAGGCTACAGTATAGGAACCTTTACTGCATGATTGGGCCATTCAACCCTGGGGCCCATGTGTGGATGAGAAGCCTTCACACTGTTAGGTGACATCTCTGATGATGATCACAGGTATTGGACTAATGAGCTTTACTGGGGCATGGGTCTCCAGCCTCCCAGCCAGGCTAGCCTCTCCAAGTGGAACACAACACACTTCTGTTTCCCCCCACTCCTTTTCACTCCTATGTTGGCGATGCTAATTTACAGGCAGAGTAAACCAGAACCCTTGTTAGCGGAGGTGTGTCATGGCCGGGTCCTTCCAACGACATGCAGTTTCCGCGAGCCTTAAGCAGATTCAGGCAGATTATGTCAGACCCAATTCCGATCGGATGTTTCAGCTGGCTGTTGTGGCCACAGTAAGGGAACAGGGCTGGGGATTAGTGTTTGGGGTGCTCTGAAACCCCCAGCAGTGTTGCCCCGCTGAGGTCACCCAGAGCCTCAGTCCCCACCTTGGCCCCCGCCTAGTGTTGTGCTGTAATTAATTGTGTCTATGACTGAATCCACTAGATAAGGATAGTGGTTACATTCATTTGTATCTCAGACTTCCTACAAAAGCTTGAACCTTGTTTTGAATTCCAGTTTTGACCTTTGTTCCAGGGGCCCATGTGAACCCAGCAGTCTCCCTGGCCATGGTGGTCCTGGGCAAGCTGCCAATAAAGAAGTTCCCTGTCTACGTGGCAGCACAGTTCCTGGGTGCCTTTGCTGGATCTTGTGCTGTCTATGGGTTGTATTATGGTAGATGTTACTGTGATCATGTCCATCACCATCATCATAATCATCATCATTATGATCATACACATTAATGCAGAGATTCTAAATGGAATCCATATTCATAGCATTTAGCCAGTGTGATATTTGAATGGAAAGGTATTGATCATTATTGGAGTGGGAACATTATAGGTTATTACTAACACTAACATTATTGGGAAAACTCAATGGCTAATTCTACTATTCTCTTTTCCATAGATGCCTTAATGGAACACACAGGAGGAGTTATGCAAGTTACTGGCATCAATGCCACAGCTAATATATGGGCATCCTACCCTGCCAAGCACATCTCAGTCCTTGGAGGATTCGTAGACCAGGTGAGAGATGCACCATCAATGGTTATCTAACCATATCCTAATACTCTTTGTTACTGAATGATATGAGCCGCACAGGCACACACCCTGATTTATGTTTGAAGTCCCTGAGCTAGATCATGTCAGTACATGTGTAATAGTATGTATATAAATGAATGTGCACATGAGCATTAATGTATTTAACCAGGCAAATCAGTTAAGAACACATTTTTATTTACAATGACGGCCTATCCCGGCCAAACTAACCCTAACATGGACGATGCTGGGCCAATTGTGCACCGCCCTATGGGACTCCTGATCACGGCCTGTTGTGATACTGCCCAAGATTGAACCCGGGTCTGTAGTTACGCCTCTAGCACTGCGATACAGTGCCTTAGAGCACTGCGCCCCTCAGTCCCCCAAATGCATTTAGATCAGTCATGTGAAGTGTAAGTAACTAAGCGGACATGGTGAACAGTATGTGTCAAATTAAATCAAATGTTAGCTGTCACATGGTTCGTAACCAACAGGTGTAGACGAAGAGTGAAATGCTTACTTACGGGCCCTTCCCAACAACGCAGAGAGAGAGAAAATAGAGAAATAATAGAAAAGTAATAACACATAATAGAAGTAATAATAAATACACAATGAGTAACGATAACTTGGCTATGTACACGGGGTACCAGTACCGAGTCGATAGGTATGAGGTAATTGAGGCAGATATGTACATATAGCTAGGAATAAAGTGACTAAGCAACAAGATATATAATAAACAGTAGCAGCAGCAGATGTCATGAGTAAAGAAGGTTAGTGCAAAAAAGGTCAATGCAGATTGTCTGGGTAGCTAATCGGTTAACTGTTTATCTTACTATTTAGCAGTCTAGTGGCTTGGGGGTAGAAACTGTTCAGGGTCCTGTTGGTTCCAGACTTGGTGCATCAGTACCGCTCGCCATGCAGTAGTAGAGAGAACAGTCTATGACTTGGGTGTCTGGAATATTTGACATTTTTCAGGGCCTTCTTCTGACACCGTCTGGAGTAGAAGTCCTGGATGTCAGGAAGATTGGCCCCAGTGATGTACTGGGCCGTACGCACTACCCTCTTTACCGCCTTGTGGTTTGATGCCAAGCAGTTGCCATACCAAGCGGTGATGCAGCCAGTCAAGGTGCTCTCAGTGGTGCAACAGTAGAACTTTTGGGGGATCTGAGGGCCCATGCCTAATCTTTTCAGCCTCCTGAAGGGGAAGAGGAGTTGTCGTGCCCTCTTCACGACTGTGTTGGTGTGTGTGGACCATGATAGATCCTTAGTGATATAGACACTGATGAACTTGAAAGTCTCGACCCCCTCCACTACAGCCCCGTCAAAGTGAATGGGAGAATGCTCGGCCCTCTGTTTCCTGTAGTCCATGATCTGCTCCTTAGTCTTGCTGACGTTGAAGGAGAGTTTGTTGTCCAAGTCCTGACAGGTCTCTGACCCCCGTGTTGAGGGTCAGCATGGCGGATGTGTTGTTGCCTACCCTCACCACCTAGGGTTGGCCGTCTGGAAGTCCAGGATCCAGTTTCAGAGGGAGGTGTTCAGTCCCAGGGTTCTTAGCTTAGTGATGAGCTTGAGGGCACTATGGTGTTGAACGCTGAGCTGAGTCATTGAACAGCATTCTCACATAGGTGTTCCTCTTGTCCAGGTGGGAGAGGGCAGTGTGGAATGCAATAGAGATTGCATCATCTGTGGATCTGTTGGGGCGGGATGCGAATTGGAGTGAGTCCAGGGTGTCTGGGATGATGTTGTTGATTTGAACCATGACCAGCATTTCAAAGCATTTCATGGCTACAGATGTGATACGGGGTATGGGGTGATAGTCATTTACAGGTTACCTTGGCGTTCTTGGACACAGGGACTATGGTGGGCTGCTTGAAACATGTAGGTATTACAAACTGTGTCAGGGAGAGGTTGAATATGTCAGTGAAGACACTTGCCAGCTGGTCAGCTCATGCTCTAGGCATCCTGGTAATCCTTGTGAATGTTAACCTGTTTTAAAGTTCTTACTCAAATCGGGCAACGGAGAGCATGATCACACAGTCGTCCGGAACAGCTGTTGCTCTCATACATATATTGTGAACAATACTGGCTGAGCAAAAACAACCATCTGTGTTGAATACCCAAGAGCTGAGTGTGCACATACAGGTTTGGTTTCGAATTGAAGGCAGTGAAATTTACATTAAATTAAGGATTTTTTAAAAACTTTTGATTTAAATAGCTTTACTTTTCAGTTTATTGAGAAGTCTTTGAAAATAAATGCAATTTTTTCAATTATTTTAATTGTAGTTTATTTCCTAAATTGACTGCCTTCAATTCGAATTCAGCCCAACCCTGGTGTGTGTGTGTGTGTGTGTGTGTATATGTGTGTGTGGTTATGTGGTTGGGTTTGTGTGTGTGTGTGTGTGTGTATGTGCGTGTGCGTGTGTGTGTGTGTGTGTGTGTGTGTGTGTGTGTGTGTGTGGTTATGTGTGTGGTTATGTGGTTATGTGGTTAGGTGTGTGTAGGGGGTCAAAATATAATCAGAAAACAATCATTAACTGGCTAATAGAAGCAAACATTCAAGCAGCCATTTTCCCCTCTATGAACAGTAATTAATGCAAATGTTGAGTTGTTGACTATTTTTATCCCAAGATAACATTTGCTCCTAATATCTAACCATATGGATACTGTTCAAAAGACTTTAAAGCTGCCTCATCTATCATCCAGGGGAAAGGGGAAGCCCCATTATAGGCTTAGGCAAAAGAATAGACGGCAACAGGTCATCACAGCAAATTAGTCCTGCTGGCCACAGACAGTCATTATAAAACCCAGACCATAACAACAAGCCATTCTCCCTCTGTCACTGTCTGGTATCCAACTCCTATTATCATCTACCATTACATAAAAAGCTACAAAGAATACCACTGTTATGCTATTATGAGAGGCTGTCTTTTCTATATTGGTGGAAGCATCACAGTGACAGCATGAGCAGTAGCTACAGATGGTTCATTTTGTAGCGGTGATGAATATACTGAATACAGATGTAGGATCTTAATTTGATCACTCTTTTGTTACTGTAAATTTTTCTGCACAGCAGGAAAGGGTATTGCAGTGTATTCAATGTTTAATTAGGCTGTTAGCACTTGTAAACAATGACAGCCACTGCCAGGGAATCTAAACCAAAGCATGGACTGCTGTCATACCTTGTCCATTGACTACTTACAGGTTGAGTAACCCAATATGTAATTTTGTAATTTGAGCAAACTATCCCTTTAATTATAATCTACATTATAATTCATATTTCCTGATGCTGCAGGATTATTTTCCTGCTGTAGCAAACTGGTTCAAATTAAGATCCTACATCTGTATGTCTGTCAATTTTCTGTTTTGATCATTGCTATCGCAAACTCATGGCTGATGCCTTGTCTCCAGGTAATAGGAACAGCTGCCTTGATCCTGTGCATTCTGGCCATTATTGATGGGAAGAACATTGGAGCTCCCAAAGGGATGGAGCCACTGTGCATTGGCCTGATCATCATGGCCATCGGAGTGTCCATGGGACTCAACTGTGGCTATCCCATCAACCCTGCTAGAGACCTGGGCCCAAGGCTCTTCACTGCTGTGGCCGGTTGGGGCATGGAGGTGTTCCGGTAATTTCCAACAATTCTTATAATAGAGAGAAGACAAGTCCCACAAATGAGAGCTGGATGACCTCCATACGTACAGTAGCATTTCACAAACATTGTTAGATGCCTTTTGCCCGGAAACCCTTTGAAATTGAAAATGAGCTTCCGTCTCCTAAAAAAATCACTTTACAGTAGAACATTGAAAGATTCACGAAGACACAAAAACAGAGTATGTGTGTGTGTGACAGGGAAGCACCTCTCTGATCTGAGCGTGCCAAGCGGAGCTGCAGGCACATTATGCTGCTTTTCAGTCTTCCTCCCCAGCAGTGGCTGGGAGTTAGGCACACAGTGTGAGAAACATGGGAGTGAATGCCAGTGGCCTGGCCTCCTTCTCTCCTTCAGGAAGAGCAGGAGTATGCGGCTCTATCGCTATCTCTGCTCTTCTGACAATCTCAATCAATATTTCCAGCAACCTCTTGTATCTCCTGCATTTTCAAAAAGGCTTGGAGACGTGAGCGGGCAGTAAGATTATTTCTCCGCACATAAATATTCCATGCTTCATATAACAGAAAAATGGCACCATTGTGTGTCCTACTGTCAGAGGCAGACTCTCTCTCTCTGCCATCACTCCTCAAAGCTGTCCCTGGTCTTTGGGTATTTATTTACACTAGATAAGCAAAGCGGTCATCGGCTGCAATGTCTGTACTTTGCCATGCAAACTTCCATAGTCCCTAGAGAAAGCTGGGTGAAGCAATTCACAAGCAGTTATTCAACAATGAGAGCTGGGCTAAAGAAGAGTTACATAAGATAAATGTGAAGGATATGAGGGACCTCTCTGCCAGTGCACTATAGACTTCTCTTCAGAAGAGGGCGCTGTCTGATCTAATGGCCAAAGTCAACAGTTTCCCAACCTGCACTTTGGGGAGCCCCGCCATTGCACATATTTGTTCTATTCCAGCACTAGCACAGTACACCTGATTCATCGGAATGGGCTGGTCGATTAAATCACAAGCTGAATCAGAAGTGCTGGAGCTAGAATAGAACAATTGTGTGCAATGGCTGGGGGTCCCCTACTGGGGTGGGAAACGTTAACGTACGGTATTTGACCCTCTACTTTATACCGTGTTCACACTACATCTTACGAGATGTTCTGCATACAGATGTAGGATCTTAATTTGATCACCCTGTTATAGGAGAACTCTCCTGCAATGCAGGACATTAAAAACTTGTAGTATATTTGAAGTTTAAAAAGGTTTCTAAAGTTTGTAATTTCCACTTTGAGATTAAAGACTTGATTTTCCCTTACGAAAAATGTATGAACCCCTACAAAAATGTCCATGAATTATAATTTCCTGTTGCTGCAGGATTCCTTTCCTGCTGTAGCAAGCTGACTCAAATTAAGATCCTATGTCTATATGAAATTATCCATATACGTATACATTTAAGATTAGTTCTCGCTAATGCGCACATAAACCTGCGGCCCTGAGATTTACATCACACTGTCAAATTTGACGTAATCTGCCCATTTGAAATATAGGTTTAAGTACATCCCTTAAATCTCAGATGTTTTAGCAGCACACACAGCTGTAATCACAATGTTAAGATAGAGATGTATAAGGGTGATAGTAGGATATATAGCGTACATTCCATCCACCATACATTACATCCACTGAATCTCTGTAAGGAAACTGAATGCAATAGGACCAGGTACAGTGCCACTTTCCTTTGACATCAGTAGGAAGAGCTGAGAGGGTGCCATGTCTACGAGACGTCATCGTGTGACCCAGTGTGTCTGTCCGTCATCAGGCCTGATCATGGGATATGGTTAGTCACCCTGGCTCTGCCCATGGATTACATACCCTAATCCACCAGCCATGTAGTCTGTATCCACCCCCTGGTAGTTTAGCAGCTAAACACAGCCTGTTCAGACACTGTCTGTTTTCCTACCTGGGCCTTGTCACGTCAGTGCTGGTCATTCAGTCCCTTTCACCCACAGGATCCAAATAGTCAGCACTAGCAGAGGGAGGCTAATCTCTATCAAGGAGTTGCCCTGAGGTGATCAAGCGCTCAGTTCAGGACAGAATCAGGACATGTACTACGTAGGCTACAGTAGCAAAGAGCTGTTTAGGTGGGAATTTGAGGGGTGATCTGGGGGTCATTGGAAATTGTTAGGCTTTTACTATTACCTGCTATTAAGATAACTGGCAAATCTGTAAAGCACAATTAGAATTAAGCATTAATAGAAACAGATTGGTGGGGAGTGGGAACAGATCAACTTTATGCATAGTTGGATCAATAGATTAGCAGGCAGATCGAAACCTCTTAAGGATCCGCCCATTTTTTTACATTTTCACCTAAAATGACATACCCAAATCTACCTGTAGCTCAGGCCCTGAAGCAAGGATATAGTTTGTGGAAAAGTGAAAGGAATATAGGAGATTATAACACAATAGATCTTGTAAAAGATAATACAAAGAAAAGCTAACCGTTCTTTTGTATTTTTTTTTGTACCATCATCTTTGAAATGCAAGAGAAAGGCCATAATGTATTATTCCAGCCCAGGTGCAATTTAGATTTTGTCCATTAGATGGCAGCAGTTTATGTGCACTGTTTAGACTGATCTGATGAACCATTGCATTTCTGTTAATAATGTTGAATCAAGACTGCCCAAATGTGCCTAATTTGTTTATCAATAACTTTTCATGTTCAAAATTGTGCACACTCCTCAAACAATAGCATGGTATTATTTCACTGTAATAGCTACTGTAAATTTGACTAACAAAGATTAACAAGAATTTAAGCTTTCTGCCAATATCAGATATGTCTGTGTCCTGGGAAATTTTCCTATTACTTACAACCTCATGCTAATCGCATTAGCCTACATTAGCTCAAGCGTCCCGTGGAAGGAACACTGATCCCGAAGATGTGAGAGAGTGTAGAGGAGTAGTGAGAGGTGGAGATTAGAGAGAGCCTATCCAGGGAGTCTTACTGTGTAAATTAACAAAAGGTAGTAGTGGAATCTGTTCCCAATGTACCAGTGGAGGCTGCTGAGGGGAGGACGGCTCATATTAATGGCTGGAACGGAGCAAATGGAATGGTCCGTGTGTTTGATGTATTTGATACCATTCCACTGATTCCGCTCCAGCCATTACCACAAGCCCATCCTCCCCAATTAAGGTGCCACCTGTGTAATGTACAGTAGCGTACCCCAGACCATGGCACGTTCCTGGGCCACTTTAAAGCCCCATGCAGTGTCTTTTTCAATGTATTTTTAAATCATCACTGTATCACATGAAAATAACGACAAATATATTTTTATCATTTATTACCCTGAGCCTCCTTTTGCTATCGATTAGGATGTCTGATTGTGTGGGCGTGTTGATACAAATTTAAATATATTTTCATACACATCCCTGATTGGTGGATAGGATCATCCCTGCTTACTCCTTCAAATTAGGAGGATACATATGCAAATACAAGACAACTGGTCATTGGTCCGAATAATTAGATCAGATTATGATTTAATGCTGTTGGCCAAAAACTGCATCCCACCTGAACAGGCTGAAACTCCAAGTATTTTTTCAATAATCTCTTACTCTTAAAGGGCATTATAATATTTTTCACAATTTCAGAGTTTTTTTTACACCTCATAGTGTGGAGATATCATAAAATAAACAGGTAAATCATGTTTTTGACTGCACTGTCCCTTTAACGCGGGTGACCACTATTTACCCTGTAGATAGTGTGCAAAACATTACTGAGTTTGCACCTCCTTTGGCTCTCAGAACAGCCTCAATTCATTGGGGCATGGACTCTACAAGGTGTCGAAAGCGTTCCACAGGGATGCTTGCCCATGTTGACGACGATGCTTCCCACAGTTGTGTCAACTTGGTTGGATGTCCTTTAAGTGGTGGACCATTCTTGATTCACACGGGAAACTTTTGAGCATGAAAAACCCAGCAGCGTTGCAGTTCTTGACACACTCAAACTGGTGCGCCTGGCACCTACTACCATACCCTGTTCAAAGAGACTTAAATCTTTTGTCTTGCCCATTCACCCTCTGAATGGCACACATACACAATCCATGTTCTCTCAAGGCTTAAAAATCCTTCTTTAACCTATCTCTTCCCCTTCATCTATACTGATTGAAGTGGATTTAACAAGTGACATTATAAGGGATCATAGCTTTCACTTGGATTCACTTGGTCAGTCTGTGTCATGGATAAAGCAGGTGTTCCTAATGTTTTGTACACTCAGTGTATTTGGTATTAAATGTTTTATTTTAACTTACTCACTACAAAGTCAAATGTAAAATCCTAAACCCCTGCATGTATATCTCATCTGGTCTGTGCAGTGCTGGAGGCTGCTGGTGGTGGATCCCAGTAGTGGGGCCCATGGTGGGAGGAGTGGTGGGAGCCGCCATTTACTTCCTGTTCATCGAGCTGCACCATGCCGAGCCTGAGAAACAGAGGGAGAACAACATCAAGGACAAATACGAGATGGTCACCCTGAGTTAGACAGAGAGGCCATGAGCACCAATGGTACTGAGGCTTGGCAGCTTCCTACCCCTTTAACCCTCAACAGGCTAAACATTCACCTCAATGAGGCCACACTTGACACAACCTTCTCCGCTTGCACTAGAGTAATTTCCTCTGTCTAAGGGACCTGAGGTCAGGTCTCAGTCTCTGCACTCTCATGGACAGGTCCGCTGAAAGAATGCCAGTTGAGCCAACACATAAAAAACACAAACAGTATGTAATGTTAAATTCACAATCACAAGCTGAGATCTCAGGCATGTTTACTAGCCCATGACATCATCATCAGGTGTTCAGACTATCCATTCTACTCTGAGGATAGTTCCTGAGTACAGTGATTTTTAAGAATTTATATTGCATTTCTTGTATAGGGATATTTTTCATTGCAGGAGGAATTTTCCAAGTTTGAAACCGTCTCAATATTTTCTCTTTCAGGCAGAGGCAATGGTAAATGTTATTAACAACACCAATGGTAAATGTTATTAACAACATAGGAAATAGCCAGTAACAGTTTCTGTGATGGAAGGAAGGAAGTGTGTATATTCTTTGTCATTGAGCTAGTTTAATGGTATGCTCTCTGGAGTGTCTTCCGTCTTCTGCTTCACTTCATCCATCTATTTGTTACAGTTATGTGAATCGCTCTGCCTGCTGTGACACACAGCCTCATCACTGCATGTGTGCTATAGCTAACACACATCTATGAATTTGTGCTTTGAAAAGCTCATAGTCTTGTTTCCTAGCTTTTATTTTTAGAGGGCAGAAAAAACAGCCTTAATGTGTGTGAAATGAGCCTCACACCGTTCTGTTTGTACTCTCTCTCTCTCGTTGAGCACAGAACTGTGTATCGTGACACGGCATCACTTCTAAATTATTTTTATCTGACTTTTATTTCCTCTTACATAACATTCCTGCTGTCGTGTGCACACATTTTCATAGAAGCATGAGTAGGGAAGCCTAGTATCTACAGTACCATTGGACATGTTTTAATAAACAAAATACTGTATGAAGAGTCCAATGAGAGATAGTTTACCCCACTGGCTAATGGCCATATGGGAATGTATAAAAATGGTTTGTTTATCGTAATCAATACGTTATTCCTCCAATGATGTGACTAGGATTTAACCACGGAGGAACTCCTACAGTATGACCTATAGTGAACTGGACAATAACAGAATAACATCAGTGCAACTTCCAAGAATAGAGCCCTTCAACTCAAAAACACTCAAATGAACAAAGTGATGTTATTTAGCCATGGGTGGGCAGAGCAACATGGATGGGCAGAGGAACATGGGTGGACAGAGGAACATGGGTGGACAGAGGAACATGGGTGGACAGAGGAACATGGGTGTGCAGAGGAACATGGGTGTGCAGAGGAACATGGGTGTGCAGAGGAACATGGGTGGGCAGAGGAACATGGGTGGGCAGAGGAACACTAGTTCCCTATTCCCAGAAGAGCCCTCACCAATGGAACACATAGCATTTTATAACCTGTATGTGGCTTACTACTGAACCAGATATAATTCGTAAGGAATAATAAAGCTCTATAGAAATGATTTTCTATATTACTTAGTGGTTAGTTGCTGTAGTTTCTTATTGTAGTTCATTTTTGTTTAAAACAATTGCTACATGTACTTTGGATGACTACATGATGCTAGCTTGATTCTCCTGAGATTCAACCTTTGGATGACTACATGATGCTAGCTTGATTCTCCTGAGATTCAACCTTTGGATGACTACATGATGCTAGCTTGATTCTCCTGAGATTCAACCTTTGGATGACTACATGATGCTAGCTTGATTCTCCTGAGATTCAACCTTTGGATGACTACATGATGCTAGCTTGATTCTCCTGAGATTCAACCTTTGGATGACTACATGATGCTAGCTTGATTCTCCTGAGATTCAACCTTTGGATGACTACATGATGCTAGCTTGATTCTCCTGAGATTCAACCTTTGGATGACTACATGATGCTTGCTTGATTCTCCTGAGATTCAACCTTTGGATGACTACATGATGCTAGCTTGATTCTCCTGAGATTCAACCTTTGGATGACTACATGATGCTAGCTTGATTCTCCTGAGATTCAACCATTGGATGACTACATGATGCTAGCTTGATTCTCCTGAGATTCAACCATTGGATGACTACATGATGCTAGCTTGATTCTCCTGAGATTCAACCATTGGATGACTACATGATGCTAGCTTGATTCTCCTGAGATTCAACCATTGGATGACTACATGATGCTAGCTTGATTCTCCTGAGATTCAACCTTTGGATGACTACATGATGCTAGCTTGATTCTCCTGAGATTCAACCATTGGATGACTACATGATGCTAGCTTGATTCTCCTGAGATTCAACCATTGGAGGAGTACATGATGCTAGCTTGATTCTCCTGAGATTCAACCATTGGATGACTACATGATGCTAGCTTGATTCTCCTGAGATTCAACCATTGGAGGAGTACAATGTTTTATGGCTGTTGTTTTTTTGTTGCTTCACTTGGCTTAAGAAAAGATAAAAGGCACTTTTCCTCACACAATTTTTCTCAGATGCTATTTGATAAAAGTTACTTGTTTGTGAAGGTCATTTTGTAATTTATACAACTGTAATGTAGATTTGACAAAAATGCATATTTCATGTGTATTTCTTTCTTACTTACTGTCTTGATCAATCAATCCACACGATTAATGGTCTACTGATTAAGGGAAGTAACAGACATTCAATGAGAAACTGTCACTAACCACTGTGGTCCACTAGCACTGAATAAGTGCATTGGTAGTAACTGGAAGGTATTCAATATTACCCGTGTATGCAATCCTAAAAATAACAGGCCAGAAAACCGGTCACGATCACTGACTACAGCCACTTAGTCACTCCAGTGTGGAGTGAATAAAACATTTTAAAAAGGCAGCAATCGGAAATGCTTATGTAATGTCATGAAGAATAGATGAGGCATGATTTCTCTCTCTCTCTCTATCTATCTCTTTAGGCCTGGTTTGTTGCCTCCCCTCTGCAGAGTTCATCTCACTGTATGTGTGAATAACAGACAGAGCACTAGGACACTCACAGTGGATCATGCCAGCTCACATACTGTACTCACAGAGCAAATAACTCTTTAAATTCAGTTTCAACTGGCAGCATCCTTCCCTACCTATACATCTCCCTTTAAATCACAAATACAGGTTTGAGCTTAGTTTGAGTTTATTTTATTTTTACAGGGACAGTGCACATTAATCAACTTTTCAGTAAAAATGCCGGTTTTAGCCAGCCGGCTAATTTTCAACCGCAGTCCCTGGGCAGGTTATTAAAAACAATTACAATATAGACAATAGCAACATAGGACAAACAAGACATAGAATACAGACAGAGCAACATAGGACAAGCAAGACGTAGCATACAGACGTAGCAACATAGAACAAAAAGCAGCAAGACAAAATTCATAAAAGCAACAAAGGGTTTTCCACACCTCACAAGCTACAGACAACAGACAACATGGAAAGTCGGCAACACACAGCTAGGGACCATGTTCACAAATCTGATTGACCTTTAGCCATGTCTTCAAGCATTTTGTGAAAGTGTTATATGTGGTGCAGTTATGTGTGTCTGATGGCAGTGTATTTCAGACATGGGAAGCTCTCACAGAGAAAACAGATTTACTAAAGGTGCTTTTCCTTAAGGGAACTATACAGTCACCTCTCATGGCAGACCTTGTGGATCTGCTGCCATATGTTTGGGTTTTCTGTTTAACAAAAATACTGAGTGGAGGGGGAGCCAGGCCATTTAGGATCTTGAATACAAGACATGCGTCGATGGATTGCACAAGATTTTCCCAACCCAGGAGCTCTTGCTTTCTGAGGATGTAACAGTGATGGTGGCTATTGGGCTTCCTATAAAGCACTTTGAGAGCCTGTTTGTAGACAGACTGAAAAGGTCTTAATGTTGTACAGCAAGCTTGGGCCCAACTAGTCAAGCAGTATGTTAAGTGAGGGAGTATCATAGATTTGAAGTACAGTTTTGCTACCTCTGTCGTCAAACAATTTCGTATAAATCGGAAATTAGCTAGGTTGAATTTGGTTATTTGAATTACATTTTTCACATGCTTTTTAAAAGAGAGGTTGGAATCCAGTATGATGCCAAGGTACTTAAAATCAGATACCACCTGGAGCTTCTCCCCTGACGCAGAAACATCTGGCATCTGTTGCCCTCTTTGTGATGAACATGCAAACAGTTTTTTCACATTGAGTTGGAAACACGAGTCACTGAGCCACTTTGTAACCTGGACCATTTACAGTAGTGAGTTCTTGTGCAGCTTGTTGTTTGCTCTTTGCATGCACATACAGTGGGGCAAAAAAGTATTTAGTCAGCCACCAATTGTGCAAGTTCTCCCACTTAAAAAGATGAGAGAGGCCTGTAATTTTCATCATTTTCAGTACCATCGATGTGTCAACTTCTGTTTGTAGTGTCCAAACCGTTTGGGCTACAAACTAATGTGACCCCACTGTGGAAAGGGGAGATTGTCACAAACACAAAGTTGGCACATCCACTGTACCGACTTAAGACGAATGCCAGTTGTGCTCTATGACCCCCACCAGTGCCACAGGACTGGTCTGAAGGTAACTGGTTTAAACAAATTAAGGGAAGTATGAAGGTAGTTTTGTGACTATCCACAACAAGGGGTTAAATATGTGTTTATGAATATGCTATTGAATGTGTTTCTCTGGGCTATAGTAGTAAAAGCCAAATGCAATATTTTATGAAATACTTGTAAAAATATATATATATCTAAAGGGTTCCTAAAATTCAAAATCAAATAGCTAAATGATTCATAGTATGACCATCTTAGAACAATTCCATATGTCAGCTCAGCAATATACTTTGTATCCCTCATTTACTCATTTTACTCATTTTTTACTTTATTTTGGCAGTTTCCGGTACAATATACAGTGGGGCAAAAAAGTATTTAGTCAGCCACCAATTGTGCAAGTTCTCCCACTTAAAAAGATGAGAGAGGCCTGTAATTTTCATCATAGGTACACTTCAACTATAACAGACAAAATTAGAAGAAAAAAAATCCAGATAATCACATTGTAGGATTTTTAATGAATTTATTTGCAAATTATGGTGGAAAATAAGTATTTGGTCACCTACAAACAAGCAAGATTTCTGGCTCTCACAGACCTGTAACTTCTTCTTTGAGAGGCTCCTCTGTCCTCCACTCGTTACCTTTATTAATGGAACCTGTTTGAACTTGTTATCAGTATAAAAAACACCTGTCCACAACCTCAAACAGTCACACTCCAAACTCCACTATGGCCAAGACCAAAGAGCTGTCAAAGGACACCAGAAACAAAATTGTAGACCTGCACCAGGCTGGGAAGACTGAATCTGCAATAGGTAAGCAGCTTGGTTTGAAGAAATCAACTGTGGGAGCAATTATTAGGAAATGGAAGACATACAAGACCACTGATAATCTCCCTCGATCTGGGGCTCCACGCAAGATCTCACCCTGTGGGGTCAAAATGATCACAAGAACGGTGAGCAAAAATCCCAGAACCACGCGAGGGGACCTAGTGAAATACCTGCAGAGAGCTGGGACCAAAGTAGCAAAGCCTACCATCAGTAACTCACTACGCCACCAGGGACTCAAATCCTGCAGTGCCAGACGTGTCCCCCTGCTTAAGCCAGTAGATGTCCAGGCCCGTCTGACATTTGCTGGAGAGCATTTGGATGATCCAGAAGAAGATTGGGAGAATGTCATATGGTCAGATGAAACCAAAATATAACTTTTTGGTAAAAACTCAACTCGTCGTGTTTGGAGGACAAAGAATGCTGAGTTGCATCCAAAGAACACCATATCTACTGTGAAGCATGGGGTGGAAACATCATGCTTTGGGGCTGTTTTTCTGCAAAGAGACCAGGACGACTGATCCGTGTAAAGGAAAGAATGAATGGGGCCATGTATAGTGAGATTTTGAGTGAAAACCTCCTTCCATCAGCAAGGGCATTGAAGATGAAACGTGGCTGGGTCTTTCAGCATGACAATGATCCCAAACACACTGCCCGGGCAACGAAGGAGTGGCTTCGGAAGAAGCATTTCAAGGTCCTGGAGTGGCCTAACCAGTCTCCAGATCTCAACCCCATAGAAAATCTTTGGAGGGAGTTGAAAGTCCGTGTTGCCCAGCAACAGCCCCAAAACATCACTGCTCTAGAGAAGATCTGCATGGAGGAATGGGCCAAAATACCAGCAACAGTGTGTGAAAACCTTGTGAAGACTTACAGAAAACATTTGACCTCTGTCATTGCCAACAAAGGGTATATAACAAAGTATTGAGATAAACTTTTGTTATTGACCAAATACTTATTTTCCACCATAATTTGCAAATAAATTCATAAAAAATCCTACAATGTGATTTTCTGGATTTGTTTCTTCTCATTTTGTCTGTCATAGTTGAAGTTTACCTATGATGACAATTACAGGCCTCTCTCATCTTTTTAAGTGGGAGAACTTGCACAATTGGTGGCTGACTAAATACTTTTTTGCCCCACTGTACTTTATATCCCACGGTTCAGTGTACTGTTGGTCACAGAGCTGACAAAACAGGGAACAAAGACCTGCGCATCCTTGACCAGACAGGTGACTGACTGTATGTAGTCACGGTCAGTGAGGGGGACAGGGGTCCACTTCCCCTCTTTTATAGGTGGTAAAACTGTAGGTTGGCATGGGTCAGGTGACAGCAAACAAAAAACAAGCACTGCCTGTGTTTGAAAAAGAAAATGTTCATTCTCTCTCTTACCATAGGTTTACCTGCAGCTGACATCACAGATGACACAGGACGTTTCTTTAACTCTTTGGGATCTGCCGCTAGTCATCTAATCTAAAGATGTGAGCTCAGACCTCAGATAGAAAATTGGAGACCTCCACATGTCTGGTTCAGCCTTGGGAGCAATTTCCAAATACCTGAAGGTACCATGTTCATCTGTACAAACAATAGTACGCAAGTACACTGCTCAAAAATAAAGGGAACACTAAAATAACACATCCTAGATCTGAATGAATGAAATATTCTTATTAAATACTTTTTTCTTTACATAGTTGAATGTGCTGACAACAAAATCACACAAAAATTATCAATGGATATCAAATTTATCAACCCATGGAGGTCTGGATTTGGAGTCACACTCAAAATTAATGTGGAAAACCACACTACAGGCTGGTCCAACTTTGATGTAATGTCCTTAAAACAAGTCGAAATGAGGCTCAGTAGTGTTTGTGGCCTCCACGTGCCTGTATGACCTCCCTACAATGCCTGGGCATGCTGCTCTTTCATGAGGTGGCGGATGGTCTCCAGAGGGATCTCCTCCCAGACCTGGACTAACGCATCCGCCAACTCCTGGACAGTCTGTGGTGCAACGTGGCGTTGGTGGATGGAGCGAGACATGATGTCCCAGATGTGCTCAATTGGATTCAGGTCTGGGGAACGGGCGGGCCAGTCCATAGCATCAATGCCTTCCTCTTGCAGGAACTGCTGACCCACTCCAGCCACATGAGGTCTAGCATTGTCTTGTATTAGGAGGAACCCAGGGCTAACCGCACCAGCATAAGGTCTCACAAGGGGTCTGAGGATCTCATCTTGGTACCTAATGGCAGTCAGGCTACCTCTGGCGAGCACATGGAGGGCTGTGCGGCCCCCCAAAGAAATGCCACCCCACACCATGACTGACCCACCGCCAAACCGGTCATGCGGGAGGATGTTGCAGGCAGCAGAACGTTCTCTACGCCGTCTCCAGACTCTGTCACGTTTGTTACATGTGCTCAGTGTGAACCTGCTTTCATCTGTGAAGAGCACAGGGCGCCAGTGGCGAATTTGCCAATCTTGGTGTTCTCTGGCAAATGCCAAACGTCCTGCACGGTATTGGGCTGTAAGCACAACCCCCACCTGTGGACGTCGGGCCCTCATACCACCCTCATGGAGTCTGTTTCTGACTGTTTGAGCAGACACAAGCACATTTGTGGCCTGCTGGAGGTCATTTTGCAGGTCTCTGGCAGTGCTCTTCCTTGCACAAAGGCTGCTGCTGGGTAGTTGCCCTCCTACGGCCTCCTCCACGTCTCCTGATGTACTTGCCTGTCTCCTGGTAGCGCCTCCATGCACTGGACACTACAGACAGACACAGCAAACCTTCTTGCCACAGCTCTCATTGATGTGCCATCCTGGATGAGCTGCACTACCTGAGCCACTTGTGTGGGTTGTAGACTCCGTCTCATGCTACCACTAGAGTGAAAGCACCGCCAGCATTCAAAAGTGACCAAAACATCAGCCAGGAAGCATAGGAACTGAGAAGTGGTCTGTGGTCCCCACCTGCAGAACCACTCCTTTATTGGGGGTATCTTGCTAATTGCCTATAATTTCCACCTGTTGTCTATTCCATCTGCACAACAGCATGTGAAATGTATTGTCAATCAGTGTTGCTTCCTAAGTGGACAGTTTGATTTCACAGAAGTGTGATTGACTTGGAGTTACATTGTGTTGTTTAAGTGTTCCCATTATTTTTTGAGCAGTGTATAAACACCATGGGACCACGTAACCGACATACCACTCAGGAAGGAGATGCGTTCTGTCTCCTAGAGATGAACGTACTTTGGTGCAAAAATTGCAAATCAATCCCAGAACAACAGCAAAGAACCGTGTGAAGATGCTGGAGGAAACAGGTACAAAAGTATCTATATCCACAGTAAAAACGAGTCGTATGTCAACATAACCTGAAAGGCCGCTCAGCAAGGAAGAAGCCACTGCTCCAAAACCGCCATAAAAAAAGCCAGACTACGGTTTGCAACTGCACATGGGGACAAAGACCATACTTTTTGGAAAAATTTCCTCTGGTCTGATGAAACAAAAATAGAACTGTTTGGCCATAATGACCATCGTTATGTTTGGAGGAAAAATGGGGAGGCTTGCAAGCCGAAGAACACCATCCCAAATGTGAATCACGTGGGTGGCAGCATCATGTTGTAAATGACTACTGTAGTTGGAAATGGCTGATTTTTTATTGAATATCTACATAGGCGTACAGAGGCCCATTATCAGCAACCATCACTCCTGTGTTGGCACGTTGTGTTAGCTAATCCAAGTTAATCATTTTAAAAGGCTAATTGATCATTAGAAAACCCTTTTGCAATTATGTTTTACAACAGCTGAAAACTGTTTTTTACAATTACAACAGCTGAAAACTGTTGTGCTGATTGTTTTTTAAACTGGTCAACTTTAGACTAGTTGAGTACCTGGAGCATCAGCATTTGTGGTTTCGATTACAGGCTCAAAATGGCCAGAAACAAATAACTTTATTCTGAAACTCGTCAGTCTATTCTTGTTCTTAGAAATGAAGGCTATTCCATGCGAGAAATTGCCAAGAAACTGAAGATCTCGAACAACGCTGTGTACTACTCCGTTCACAGAACAGAGCAAACTGGCCCTAACCAGAATAGAAAGAGGAGTGGGAGGTGTCTAGTTTGAGAAACAGACGCCTCACAAGTCCTCAACTGGCAGCTTCATTAAATAGCAAAACACCAGTCTCAACGTCAACAGCTAAGAGGCGACTCTGGGATGCTGGCCTTCTAGGCAGATTTCCTCTGTCCAGTGTCTGTGTTCTTTTGCCTATCTTAATCTTTCCTTTTTATTGGCCAGTCTGAGATATGGCTTTTTCTTTGCAACTCTGCCTAGAAGGCCAGCATCCCGGGGGTAGCGTCTTCACTGTTGATGTTGAGATTGTTGTTTAACTAATACAACACTAACACAAATTAGCTAACACAACATGCCATTGGAACACAGAAGTGATGGTTGCTGATAATGGGCCTCTGTTCGCCTATGTAGATATTCCATAATAAATCTGCCGTTTCCAGCTACAATAGTCATTTACAACATTAACAATGTCTACCCTGCATTTCTGATCAATTTGATGTTATTTTTAATGGACAATTAATGTGCTTTTCTTTAAAAAACAAGGACATTTGTAAGTGACCCCAAACTTTTGAACGGTAGTGTATATTTCAATCATTGGTGGAAATCCACCAGAGATTAATTCAATTGGTTAATATCTATTTATAGGGGCTGTGCTTATTTTCTGAATGCCCGAGTGCATGTTGTTCAAGTAATAACTCTCCTATTTGGGTCAAAATGGTGACTGTAAAATGACCAATTCTGATAGTAAAGATACTAACAGTGCTAGTTAGATGTAAAATAGATTACTGTTGTGAAGGATCTACTACAATACTATCATTGTTGTGGCTGAAATGACAACAATGTGGAGGGAGAGTTTGGCGAAAATAAAACAAACACTGTGCATATAAAATATAAACAAATGTTTAAAAAAATAGGTATAAAAGATTAATGTTAATATAAAATATTAATATAAAATATACAAAAAATACAGTAAGTTGTATGAACAAAACAAATCTACCATCTCTAAGGGCTGTTTCCCAACTCATATTTCTAGCAATCACAAATGAAAGATGGATTACATCATCACCACAAAAGGTTATACTGTATATTGGGCAGTGTTTCTAGTCTAGTGTCCACTCATGGTTAAACTGGACAAGGAATACACAGATTCTAGTCACAAGTTAACACTTACCAGAACAAAAAATCAATGCAGTGGGTGAGTGGACAGGGGAATCAATTCCTAAATCAATGAGTTTGCACCCTGTGCTGTTCAATAATCAGGTATGTATGAAATGCACATGCATGACAATGCTTGTTCTACCACTCTATACACAATAATCTGCTGTTGTACTTCAAAACACATTAATGTCAAATATAAAATCCTAAAACATTAGACCTTTTTTCCTCTGTTATTACTCTGCATTGACCATGTTTGTATTTTTTAAACATTTGTAGAGGACCCGAAGCCTGTCCTGAGAATGAAGATGCCTCACATTACCAGTACAGTCTTCAAGCTCTACTCTGATGGTGCTAAAGACATGGAGGACCGGTGCACGGTGGAGGCTTTCAGACCTCATACTCAGACCTCCTGTGGTTTCAACAGCAGTCATCCACTCATTATCATCACCCACGGATGGTCGGTACGGCCTGTTCTCTCCACTCCTCCTGGCTCAACTAGTGATGACGCGTACACAACATGGCCATTGGCTCCTATGTAAAACACATCACAAATGGACGGTAGAGGCCCCCAATGTTATACAGTGGAGGGCCAGATATAATATGGTGGCAGTTCTCCTTATTTTACTCAGTTGTTGTTCTGCACTTCAGATGCAGGCCGGTAAATGTGATGGAAACTGTAGTAAGTTGGGGGTAATGAAGTTATATAGATTTGCTATGGTCCCTTACAACAAAACATGAGCCAAATGAGTAGGGTTGCAAAGCTACAGGTGAATTACAAAGTTACTGGAATCTTCTATCATTTTGGTAATGAATAGGTAATATATAGTAACTTTTGTAATTTATACATTAATAACTTTTATAAATGTATTCATATATAGAATACATGTTTTATATTTGTGTCCATATTATCCATGAGTTTCAAAAATTATAAAAAATAAAAATAAAAATATGAAAAAAGCATCTAATCAGCAATGACATTATTTTTCAATTAACTCTGCAACTCTTCCAACTATTTATTTTTTCACAACTGCTACCAGTTTGGCGACAAAATACATATTGACATATTTAAGTAAATAAAAGCGTGTAAAAACATAAATAAAATGATATTTCATGCTGAAATCCTCATATTAAACACCAATGGTATTCACTAAGTTGATGGTTTAAATGTATGATAATGTTTAACAGGTTTGTATTTTAAAACTATGTTATTTGATTAGTTGATATATTTGACATGTGATAAGGCCACATAGAGGGACATAAATAATTATGTACACCTGTGATAATCTGGAGTACCCAAAAAGGCCACTACCAGTCTAGATGTCATCTGATAATATTCCCCCCCAAAACCTTGAAAGTTACCAAAATTCTGTGAGTTTACTGGTAAACGTAGAAGGATTCCAGTAAGATACCCTCCCTTTGCAACCCTACAAATGAGACTAAAACCCATTTCTCCTTTTCCAAGATAAATGCTCTCTGATGGAGAGCTGGGTGCCCGTTCTTGCTTCTGCTCTGAAGACCAGTCTACTCTAATGCAGCCAAGAACACTAGGGCAGTGAGGAAAGACATAGCATTCCTGCTACAGTGGCTGCAGGTGAGAGTCAGAAAAGTGTTCAACGTGTTCAACAAGGACTGTCATTGCAAAGTACTGTTTGTGTGACAGAAATGTGAAGACAAGTTCTTTAGGAGATATAATGTCTATATATATAAAGACAATAATGCCACATCACCTCCTTTTCACATCAACACTAAAATAGTGATCTTTGTGTGTCAGGAGTTTTACCAGTTTCCTGCAGAGAAAGTTCATCTGATTGGATACAGTCTTGGTGCTCACATCTCTGGATTTGCTGGAAGCTACCTGGGAAGACCTGGAAAGATTGGACGAATCACTGGTGAGACTTTCTACTCTCTGTAAATATTTTGTCACACCATTTCCTGGCTAAATAATGCATTAGAGTACAATTCTTATAGAAGTATCCAAGTCTAATGGCACTCTGGTGAAAAGCCTGAGATCCTTTGTGTTTCTTTGTCCAGGTCTGGATCCAGCAGGTCCCCTGTTTGAGGGCATGGCAGCATCAGACAGACCTACACTCAAGAACGCATGGGGCTGAGTGTGGGAATCAAGCAGCCTGTGGCACATGTTGACTTCTACCCCAACGGTGGTGAATTCCAACCAGGATGCCACCCTTTCCAGAGCTTAATGGAACACATCGCCTTGCATGGAATCAATGGTGAGTCTGTCACAGTGGTGGAGTGGGGAAGGGAGAGTCATTTGGCATATAGAAAAATATTGGTAGGGTATATTAAGGAGAAGAGCTATTTTTGATCAAAGTAAACCATTACCATTTACCTTGCAGAGAGGCACAAACTAAAATAATAAAGCAGTATCGTGTGAAAGCAGTGCCTCATCTTATATTCACGCTGCTCTGCTGAATATGAATAGAATTCCCAATAGTCAGAAATAAGTGGTGGTGGGATTTCAGGGGATTCAATCAAAAACTATTTTTTTTCTTACATGAAAGACAGAAGCACATTACCTGTCATCCTCATGAGTTAATTAGCCAAATACGTCTCCCTCAGCCCTGTCTGTCCACTCTGCATTCTGCCTCCAGGCTATGATGAGAACTCCTCAGGAGAAGCAGGCCCGAAGACAGGTCTCAGATCAGTCTGCTCACAGACATAAAGAGGTAGACAGGCCTTTTTACCCAGAGAAGTGACAGGACATCATCTGCTTTCAGGATAATGACCAATCCCCAAATAATGACCAACTAAAAAGTATAATCAGGATCTTGTTAAGGCATAGTCTGTATTCTGAGGAGAGGAAAAGATTGAAGGCTGGAACAGATACAGTTCTGAATAGCCTCAGTCCCAGTTCGTTTAACCAGGGCTAGAATGATGCAGTGACCTGATCACAAAGGGAAACATTTGAGTCGAAAGTTTGAATGCACAATTCATATGTGTTACAGTCGTATTACCTGCCCCTTTTAAAATTCCACTCACATTTCCACTCTTTCTCCTAGATTTTGAGCAGACAGTGAAATGTGCCCATGAGCGTTCAGTCTACCTGTTCATCGACTCCCTTCTGAACAAAGACAAGCAGATCATGGCCTACAGATGCAGTGATGACAATGCCTTTGAGAAGGGTACCTGCCTGGACTGCCTCAAGAACAAATGCAACACGCTGGGCTATAACGTCAGGAGGGTGCGCAGTGTCACCGGCAAGAAGCTCTACCACAAGACCCGCTCTCACATGCCCTACAAACGTAAGTGCACACAATGGTGTCCCATGTCCCTTACAGACAAAACCCACTCTTCCATGTACTTAGGAAATACTGTAGAATGTCAGTACTTAACAAGCAGGAAAGCGTGTAGTTGGCACAGGCAGGAGCCTAGAGTAATACATGTTAAATTCATGGCATTGTACTGTACTGTACAAAACCAGGAATAACATTTTGCATAAGAGCTTTCTGGAACACGAGTCCTTGGTCAATAACTTTTAAAGTCTCATGGGAAGAGACAAGCAGGGAATTGTAGGCATGTTACATTGTTTGATGCAAGACCATATTAGTTTGATGCAAAGACCATATTAGTTGGAACACACTTTGGTCAATATATGCCATGACAAGGTCTCACTAGGAAATAAGGTTCTAGGGTCTATTTCAGATCAAGGGGACAGTTTTTGGTATCTGTATAAGCACTTTGTGACATCTGCTGATGTAAAAAGGGCTTTATAAAATACACTTGATTGATTGATATGATGAGGTAAAGTCTCTGGAACTTTGGTAAGTGTGTAGTGACAGGAGCTTAGAAATCTGAGACTGTGGCTTTATTGAAAAAGACTTAATCTGCTGTGAAGCACAGCCAATAAGAGCCACTTTAAAGTTTCTCCTCTGAAGCCAATGAGGCAGTTAAAGTCCTATCCCAGTCTCCTTTTCAACCTTTATTTAACTAGGCAAGTTAGTTAAGATGAAATTCTTATTTACAATGACAGCCTACCAGAGAACAGTGGGTTAACTATCTTGTTCAGGAGCAGAACGACAAATGTTTACCTTATCAGCTCGGTGATTCGATCCAACAACCTTTTGGTTACTGGCCCAACGCTCGAACTACTAGGCAACCTGCCGCTGACATCAACACCATCCTGACACCAACAACATCCTGACACCAACACCATCCTGACACCAACACCATCCTGACATCAACACCAACCTGACGACAACACCATCCTGACAACAACACCATCCTGACATTAACACCAACCTGACAACAACACCATCCTGACAACAACACCATCCTGACACCAACAACATCCTGACATCAACACCAACCTGACGACAACACCATCCTGACAACAACACCATTCTGACAACAACACCATCCTGACACAAACAACATCCTGACATCAACACCAACCTGACGACAACACCATCCTGACAACAACACCATCCTGACAACAACACCATCCTGACACCAACAACATTCTGACACCAACAACATCCTGACATCAACACCAACCTGACAACAACACCGTCCTGACAACAACACCAACCTGACATCAACACCGACCGGACAACAACACCATCCTGACAACAACACCATCCTGACACACAACACCATCCTGACATCAACACCGACCGGACAACAACACCATCCTGACAACAACACCATCCTGACACCAACCACAAGCTTCCGGGTCTGGAAAGTGTTGCTACAGCATATTACAACACTGCACTCATCTCTATCACACACATAGACAGACACTACCTAACGGTGAGATGCATGCGTGTGTACAGCAGGCTTTGCAGGTATGTGTGGAGTTTGTGTGTGTGTGTGTGTGTGTGTGTGTGTGTGTGTGTGAGAGAGGACATGTGTGTGTGAGCAGTAGGTGAGTCTGTAACAGTAGCTGGTGTGTGTTATGTCAGGGTGTGTGTCGGTCTGTGTGTAGGTGTGTGTGTTGGGTGGTGTGTCAGTGTGTGTGTAGGGTGTGTAGGTGTCTATAAGTGTAACATTCTCTACCGTCTCTCTACTGGCCTCTCTGATTAGAGCATGAAACTCTGCCTCCTGCCAGTCTGGCCCCACCCAGAAGCTGATTTCATAAACGAAGCTCTGTGGAAACAGGGAGAATGGATGGAACGGTTGCTCTGGCAATGGGCAGGAAGGGGTTGAGGAAGCGGGGGTCAGGTGACCAGAGCAGGCGCCAGTCAGGCAGGGAGTAGACCAGTGACGCCAGGAGGTCAAGGTTCAGACACACACTGACATCATCAGTGAGGTCATCAGCCCACAGCCAGTCTAGCTGTCTCATTGGCTCGGCCGCCAGCCACAGAGACCCCTGCTCCTCAGCCAGGGAAAGCCCGTAGAGGTTCAGCAGATGCTCCAGACTCCACCCCAGGTCAGGGATTGACTGACAGGCTTTGAGCCATGCTCCCCAGAGGAGGAGCTGGTGGAAGGCAGGCGGGGACCAGGGACTGATGTGAACTCTCTGAAAGACAAGGCCGCTCACACCATGCAGAACCTCCTCTCTCTGTATTCTCTCTCCTCTCTCAGTATCTCCATCTGAGGCAGTAGAGAAGGACGCAGAACGTGGATCCCCCAACACCTACACACTCCTCTCCCTCACCGACACACTCCTTTCCACGGGTGCTACAGTCTCTCTCCCTTCCCTCATCCTCTGAGTCGTAGGTTATGTGTGTGTCTGCCAGTAAGTCCACTAGTGTCTATGTGTTCGTGATCATCCGGGGGTGTGTGTGTGGTGTGTGTGTGTGGGGTGTAGCCAGTAGCAATGTGTGTGTGTGTCTTGTATCTCAGGGCAACAGGCATTTAGTCTCTGGGGGGAGGTGTGTATGAGCAGGGGGAGGGGCTATGTAACCATGGAGACAGGCCACTCCCTCTCCAGGGCCTGAACCAGAAAGTCCTGAACCAACCTGACGGGATGATTAGAACTAGAGGAGAGAAAATCCCTATGTATGTAATGTGATAGTTCAGCAGGTATGTGGTAGGTCAGTGTGTGTCCTCCCAGAATGCGCTTCATTTATCACCTGATTTACTTAACAAAAGGCACATCTTAATATGTGGTCCAAGTATCCTCATGACATGGCAAAAGTTGGGGTGTGGGCCTTTCGTATTTTGTTCTCTATTACTCCTCTATGTTCCCTCAAGTAAGGGGGAGGCCGATGACACCAGCGGGCACCATCAGACCAACTCCTTGAATGGCCTACTCCTTGAAGTTTGCAGTTTTGTCTAGAAAACACTATTTGGCTTAAAACATCATTTGTTTACCCTTATAAGTGGGATATTATTTTTCAACAGGAAAAGTTTAAAAATATCTGGAGTGCGTCTTTAAGTATTGTAGCTGTGGCCCTGATATGAGCTGAGTTTTCATGCAGACAGTACACTGGGGCTAAAGTGTTCAAGTCTCTACATGCAGTGCCAAGTGAATGTCTACACACCCCTTGCACAGTCTTCAAATTTTGCTGCCTTAAAATTACATCTAAAAAATGATTAAATTAGATTTTTTCCCTAAAGATGTACACCACATTTTCAAAGTGAAAGAATATTTAAGAACATTTTCCAAATTAATAAAAAAATGTAAAAAATGAAGATGTCTTGATTGTGTATGTCTTCACATCCCAGAGTTATACTTGGTGGAAACACCTTTGGCAGCCATCACAGCTGTTAATAATTTTGAATAAGATTCTACCAACTTCGCACAACTCTTAGGGCAACATACATCCATTGTTTTTGACAGAACTGCTCAAACTCAGTAAACTTGTTTGGAAATCATTGATGGACAGAAATATTTCAACTTTGTCTCTGATTTTCAAGCAAATTTAAGTTAGAATGTAGACTGGACAAGGAACGTTCAACACCTCTGGAAAATCCATTCTGGTGTGTCTTTGGCATTAACATTTGTGTAACATTTGTGTGTTATATATTCAGAAAACTGACACAGGGTTTCCGCTAACTTTTTATCTGGGCTTTGCTGCTTTCATATGTCTTTTGATCCTGACAAACTCCCCAGTCCCTGCAGGTGACAAACATACCCATAACATGATGCTGCCAAATATATATTGGGTGTTCCTGAATGGTCCTGTCTCAGCCCTGACTTAAATCTGCTTGAAAATCAGAGACAAGGTTTGAATATTTCCCATCCTAATTTACTGAGCTTGAGCAATTTTGACAGAATAACTATATGATGCCATAGGAGCTGTGCAAGGTTGGTAGAATCTTATTAAAATTATTCACAGCTGTAGCGGCTGTCAAAGGTGCTTCAACCAAGTAATAACTCTGGGGTGTGAAGACAATCGATGCATCTTAATTTTGTTTTACTAATTTATAAGATTTTCTAGAATTAGATTGTGTAGTTCCATCTAATTGAATCCCTTTTTAGATTGAATTTTAAGTCTGTTAAATGTGAAGACTGTGCAAGGGGTCTGTAGACGTTCACTAGAGACTGCATCCAGTCAGTCAGTTGCAGTAATAGCAGTAATAGCAGTAGGGTAGGGCCTCCCGGGTGGCGCAGTGGTTAAGGGCCAGCTGTGCCATCAGAGACTCTGGGTTCGCGCCCAGGCTCTGTCGTAACCGGACGCGACCGGGAGATCCATGGGGCGACGCACAATTGGCCTAGCGTCGTCCGGGTTAGGGAGGGCTTGGTCGGTAGGGATGTCCTTGTCCTGTGTCCTTGTCCTGTGGCGGGCCGGGTGCAGTGTGCGCTAACCAAGGTTGCCAGGTGCACTGTGTTTACTCTGACACATTGGTGTGGCTGGCTTCCGGGTTGGATGTGCGCTGTGTTAAGAAGCAGTGCGGCTAGGTTGGGTTGTGTATCGGAGGACGCATGACTTTCAACCTTCGTCTCTCCCGAGCCCTTACGGGAGTTGTAGCGATGAGACAAGATAGTAGCTACTACAACAATTGGACACCACGAAAAAGGGGTAAAAATATATATTTTTAAATAGCAGTAGGGTAGCAGTAATGGAAGTACATGGAAACAGCTCATACCTCTGAATGAAATAGGACTATAAATGGAGAGGGAGATATCAATAATTGATGTGTGTGCATCACAAAGGAACACTCTCCCTGCCAACCCACTGTACATTTTGATCCCATTCTGCTGTATATCGCCTTATGAATGATTAACGTGCATCTACACTAAGAGTAGAGTCACATTCTTGTTCCTCCCTACTGTCATAGCCGCTACACTTCTGGAGGGAGATGAAAATACTGTACTTCCTCACTCCCACCCCTGAATGTCCTTATAAAAGAGGCTACCCAAGACTATGGTTATTTCACATCCACAGCAGTTTCAGCTAACAAATAACAATTTAATTGTCAAACCTTTTTTCTGCTTTTCAGGTTCATTACTTGCAGCCCATGTGTGAAAGAAACCTGGGGAAAAAAACCTGAGGAAGTGCATCAAGGTGAATGTACCTCTCTCTAACCTCTCTCTCTTTCTCTCAGCATCGAGGAGATCTCAGGCAATAAGACATTCACCTTTCTGATCACCCTGGACTCAGACATTGGGGACCTGATGATGCTGATGTTCCGCTGGGAGGGGAGTGTTGTGAACAATATGTGGAGCAAGATGCAGACCTGGAGCAGTGGGGGAATGAGACCCAAGTTCACTGTGGGCAAAATCCGTGTCAAAGCAGGCGAGACACAAAATAAGTGGGTATCCATTCCTCTGGGGGGCAAGGAGGGTGTGAGATTGAATTGCATTAATAAAGATCAATAAAGTTGAGGAATGGGTGTGGGGGTGGGTAGGTGAGAAGGGAACTGACACACACTGAGAGCTCTGTCTGCTAACGTGCCCATTTGGCTCGTTAGTCACCCAGCTATGAACTACCAGAGGGGCTCAACTTTCTCTGTGTGGCAAGGTTATCGAACACTAATTGTGATAAGGCACGCTGATGGCAGCCCTCGTTATATAACACGATTAAAGATAAATAAAGAATGAAATAGATAATTAGTGAAAGGCAAGTATTCCTAATGGGTATACACAGGCAGAGACAGGCTTGTGGGACATAGTGGAGTCTTGTCATAGTGCCGCCGTTCTGGAAAATACACTGTATAATACATGAGAGAGAATATCCATGTCATGTTACATTGTAACTCATGCAAGAGCACATTATAAATGTTAAAGGTTAAGGCTGTATAGGCACCACTGTATGTGCAGTATCCATTCCACCCCTCAGATGCTGTGCTATCAATATAAATCTTTTGAACAAGCACAATATACAAAATACCACAATAATCATGTATACTATGAGTTGATCAATATCAGCAGTGTACTGAACCACACAGTACAAGCATTTTTGTCTGTTTGAGGCCTACAGTACAGTACTTCCAAAAAGTACTATTTCAAAGGCAATTGACGCCCTCTAGTGTCTAAAATATGAAAGATACCTATAGTGGATATTATTTTCTTCTCAGCTTCTGCTGATGTTTTTTTTTAAAAGACAAAAAGACACTCAGCACAAATTGAAAAGATATCGCTCATTTCCAAATCTCACTCAGACATAGACAAAATGCACGAGCTTGCCAGGAGTCGAACCTAGAATCTTCTGATCCGTAGTCAGACGCGTTATCCATTGCGCCACAAGCCCGATACTAATTTCACCCTAACTCTGCTCTAATTGGTCAATTCTTGAAAACGGTAATATGATTGGTTATTATGATCAGATTTGCCTTGAGGGGATTCAAATCATCTGGGCCAGGCGCCCGGTTAGGATATTATTTTCTGAGCACCGTTCAAAGCCCACGGCGAAAGTTGGCTCAAAACAAAAGCGTAATTATGTCTAGTAATGAGTAGGATTCTGATGTGATTGTTTTATTTGTTGAAAACGATCAAATGAAAAGCACAAATTGAAAATTCGCTCATTTCCAAATCACTCATATTTCAAAATGGAAAAGTTAACCTAGAATCTTCTGAATGACGCGTTATCCATTGCGCCACAAGCCCGATACTATGCACCCCTTGTTGACAACAATGATGACGAGCGGTGAGGACCCTCCTCGATTTGCGATAAAGCGTAACAAACTTAACATTTATAAATATTTGTATGAACATGCCAAGATTGAACAACTGAGACATAAACTGAACAAGTTCCACACACATGTGACTAACATAAATGGAATAACGTGTCCCTGAACAAAGGGGGTCAAAATCTAAAGTAACAAAAGTATCTGGTGTCTGGCCACCAGCTGCATTAAGAACTGCAGTGCATCTCCTCCTCATGGACTGCACCAGATTTGCCAGTTCTTGCTATGAGATGTTACCCCACTCTTCCACCAAGGCAACTGCAAGTTCCCTGACATTTCTGGGGGAATGGCCCTAGCCCTCACCCTCCGATCCAACAGGTCCCAGACGTGCTCAATGGGATTGAGATGCGGGTTCTTCGCTGGCCATGGCAGAACACTGACATTCCTGTCTTGCAGGAAATCACACACAGAACGAGCAGTATGGCTGGTGGCATTGTCATGCTGGAGGGTCACGTCAGGATGAGCCTGCAGGAAGGGTACCACATGAGGGGGGAGGATGTCTTCCTTGTAACACACAGCATTGAGATTGCCTGCAATGACAAGCTCAGTCTGATGATGCTTGTGACACACCGCCCCAGACCAGGACGCACCCTCCACCTCCATCCCGCTCCAGAGTACAGGCCTCGGTGTAACACTCATTCCTTCGACAATAAACGCATATCCGACCATCACCCCTGGTGAGACAAAACCGCAACTCGTCAATGAAGAGCACTTTTTGACAGTCCTGTCTGGTCCAGCAAAGGTGGGTTTGTGCCCACGCAGATGAGCAGGGACCCTGGGCATCTTTCTTTTGGTGTTTTTCCGAGTCAGTAGAAAGGCCTCTTTAGTGTCCTAAGTTTTCAAAACTTCTTAATTGCCTACCATCTGTAAGCTGTTAGTGTCTTAATGATGTTCCACATATGCATGTTCATTAATTGTTTATGGTTCATTGAACACGCATGGGAAACAGTGTTTAATCCCATTAAAATGAAGATCTGTGAAGTTATTTGTATTTTTACGAATTATCTTTGAAAGACAAGGTCCTGAAAATGGGAAGTTCATTTTTTTGATGGTTTTATGAGGTATACATTAATGGCGCATGTAGGCAAAGACACTCAGCACAAATTGAAAAGATATCGCTCATTTCCAAATCTCACTCGGACATAGACAAAATGAACGAGCTTGCCAGGAGTAGAACCTAGAATCTTCTGATCCGTAGTCAGACGCGTTATCCATTGCGCCACAAGCCCGATACTAAATTCACCCTAACTCTGCTCTAATTGGTCAATTCTTGATACTTGGTAGCGAGCGCGAATATGATTGGTTATTATGGTTATTAGGCGCATCAGATTTGCGGACATTGAGGGGATTCAAATCATCTGGGCCAGGCGCCCGGTTAGGGTGTTTGGCACAGGGTGAAATTTGGAATCGAACTGCTTCCCGGGCGTGAGCACCGTTCAAAGCCCACGGCGAAAGTCGTCTCAAAACAAAAGTGACGTAATTATGTCGAGTAATGAGTAGGATTCAGTGTTTTCACCTGCAAAAGTGATTGTTTTATTTGTTGAAAACGCGTTATCGGCCTTCCCAATGAAAACGACCTAGAAAATTCGAACATATATTTCATGGAAAAGTTATGTTGAATGTTTCTGGAACACGCACTATGCTGCCTTGTTGACAACATGATCGAGCGGTGAGGACCCTCCTCGCCGATAAAGCGTAACAAACTTAACATTTATAAATATTTGTATGAACATGCCAAGATTGAACAACTGAGACATAAACTGAACAAGTTCCACACACATGTGACTAACATAAATGGAATAACGTGTCCCTGAACAAAGGGGGGTCAATATCAAAGTCAGTATCTGGTGTGTTCACCAGCTGCATTAAGAACTTCAGTGCATCTCCTCCTCATGGACTGCACCAGATTTGCCAGTTCTTGCTATGAGATGTTACCCCACTCTTCCACCAAGGCAACTGCAAGTTCCCGGACATTTCTGGGGAGAATGGCCCTAGCCCTCACCCTCCGATCCAACAGGTCCCAGACGTGCTCAATGGGATTGAGATGCGGGTTCTTCGCTGGCCATGGCAGAACACTGACATTCCTGTCTTGCAGGAAATCACACACAGAACGAGCAGTATGGCTGGTGGCATTGTCATGCTGGAGGGTCACGTCAGGATGAGCCTGCAGGAAGGGTACCACATGAGGGGGGAGGATGTCTTCCTTGTAACACACAGCATTGAGATTGCCTGCAATGACAAGCTCAGTCTGATGATGCTTGTGACACACCGCCCCAGACCAGGACGCACCCTCCACCTCCATCCCGCTCCAGAGTACAGGCCTCGGTGTAACACTCATTCCTTCGACAATAAACGCATATCCGACCATCACCCCTGGTGAGACAAAACCGCAACTCGTCAATGAAGAGCACTTTTTGACAGTCCTGTCTGGTCCAGCAAAGGTGGGTTTGTGCCCACGCAGATGAGCAGGGACCCTGGGCATCTTTCTTGTGGTGTTTTTCCGAGTCATTAGAAAGGCCTCTTTAGTGTCCTAAGTTTTCAAAACTTCTTAATTGCCTACCATCTGTAAGCTGTTAGTGTCTTAATGATGTTCCACATATGCATGTTCTTTAATTGTTTATGGTTCATTGAACACGCATGGGAAACAGTGTTTAATCCCATTAAAATGAAGATCTGTGAAGTTATTTGTATTTTTACAAATTATCTTTGAAAGACAAGGTCCTGAAAATGGCAAGTTCATTTTTTTGATGGTTTTATGAGGTATACATTAATGGCTCATGTAGGCAAAGACACTCAGCACAAATTGAAAAGATAACACTCATTTCCAAATCTCACTCAGACATAGACAACATGAACGAGCTTGTCAGGAGTCGAACCTAGAATCTTCTGATCTGTATTCAGACGCGTTATCCATTGCGCCACAAGCCCGATACTAAATTCACCCTAACTCTGCTCTAATTGGTCAATTCTTGATACTTGGTAGCGGACGGTAATATGATTGGTTATTATGGTTATTAGGCGCATCAGATTTGCGGACATTGAGGGGATTCAAATAATCTGGGCCAGGCGCCCGGTTAGGGTGTTTGGCACAGGGTGAAATTTGGAATCAAACTGCTTCCCGGGCGTGAGCACCGTTCAAAGCCCACGGCGAAAGTTGGCTCAAAACAAAAGTGACGTAATTATGTCTAGTAATGAGTAGGATTCAGTGTTTTCACCTGCAAAAGTGATTGTTTTATTTGTTGAAAACGCGTTATCGGCCTTCCCAATGAAAACGACTTAGAAAATTCGAACATATATTTCATGGAAAAGTTATGTTGAATGTTTCTGGAACACGCACTATGCTGCCTTGTTGACAACATGATCGAGCGGTGAGGACCCTCCTCGCCGATAAAGCGTAACAAACTTAACATTTATAAATATTTGTATGAACATGCCAAGATTGAACAACTGAGACATAAACTGAACAAGTTCCACACACATGTGACTAACATAAATGGAATAACGTGTCCCTGAACAAAGGGGGTCAATATCAAAAGTCAGTATCTGGTGTGTTCACCAGCTGCATTAAGAACTTCAGTGCATCTCCTCCTCATGGACTGCACCAGATTTGCCAGTTCTTGCTATGAGATGTTACCCCACTCTTCCACCAAGGCAACTGCAAGTTCCCGGACATTTCTGGGGAGAATGGCCCTAGCCCTCACCCTCCGATCCAACAGGTCCCAGACGTGCTCAATGGGATTGAGATGCGGGTTCTTCGCTGGCCATGGCAGAACACTGACATTCCTGTCTTGCAGGAAATAACACACAGAACGAGCAGTATGGCTGGTGGCATTGTCATGCTGGAGGGTCACGTCAGGATGAGCCTGCAGGAAGGGTACCACATGAGGGGGAGGATGTCTTCCTTGTAACACACAGCATTGAGATTGCCTGCAATGACAAGCTCAGTCTGATGATGCTTGTGACACACCGCCCCCAGACCAGGACGTACCCTCCACCTCCATCCCGCTCCAGAGTACAGGCCTCGGTGTAACACTCATTCCTTCGACAATAAACGCATATCCGACCATCACCCCTGGTGAGACAAAACCGCAACTCGTCAATGAAGAGCACTTTTGACAGTCCTGTCTGGTCCAGCAAAGGTGGGTTTGTGCCCACGCAGATGAGCAGGGACCCTGGGCATCTTTCTTGTGGTGTTTTTCCGAGTCATTAGAAAGGCCTCTTTAGTGTCCTAAGTTTTCAAAACTTCTTAATTGCCTACCATCTGTAAGCTGTTAGTGTCTTAATGATGTTCCACATATGCATGTTCTTTAATTGTTTATGGTTCATTGAACACGCATGGGAAACAGTGTTTAATCCCATTAAAATGAAGATCTGTGAAGTTATTTGTATTTTTACAAATTATCTTTGAAAGACAAGGTCCTGAAAATGGGAAGTTCATTTTTTTGATGGTTTTATGAGGTATACATTAATGGCGCATGTAGGCAAAGACACTCAGCACAAATTGAAAAGATATCACTCATTTCCAAATCTCACTCAGACATAGACAAAATGCCCGAGCTTGCCAGGAGTCGAACCTAGAATCTTCTGATCCGTAGTCAGACGCGTTATCCATTGCGCCACAAGCCCGATACTAAATTCACCCTAACTCTGCTCTAATTGGTCAATTCTTGATACTTGGTAGCGGACGGTAATATGATTGGTTATTATGGTTATTAGGCGCATCAGATTTGCGGACATTGAGGGGATTCAAATCATCTGGGCCAGGCGCCCGGTTAGGGTGTTTGGCACAGGGTGAAATTTGGAATCGAACTGCTTCCCGGGCGTGAGCACCGTTCAAAGCCCACGGCGAAAGTCGTCTCAAAACAAAAGTGACGTAATTATGTCGAGTAATGAGTAGGATTCAGTGTTTTCACCTGCAAAAGTGATTGTTTTATTTGTTGAAAACGCGTTATCGGCCTTCCCAATGAAAACGACTTAGAAAATTCGAACATATATTTCATGGAAAAGTTATGTTGAATGTTTCTGGAACACGCACTATGCTGCCTTGTTGACAACATGATCGAGCGGTGAGGACCCTCCTCGCCGATAAAGCGTAACAAACTTAACATTTATAAATATTTGTATGAACATGCCAAGATTGAACAACTGAGACATAAACTGAACAAGTTCCACACACATGTGACTAACATAAATGGAATAACGTGTCCCTGAACAAAGGGGGGTCAATATCAAAAGTCAGTATCTGGTGTGTTCACCAGCTGCATTAAGAACTTCAGTGCATCTCCTCCTCATGGACTGCACCAGATTTGCCAGTTCTTGCTATGAGATGTTACCCCACTCTTCCACCAAGGCAACTGCAAGTTCCCGGACATTTCTGGGGAGAATGGCCCTAGCCCTCACCCTCCGATCCAACAGGTCCCAGACGTGCTCAATGGGATTGAGATGCGGGTTCTTCGCTGGCCATGGCAGAACACTGACATTCCTGTCTTGCAGGAAATCACACACAGAACGAGCAGTATGGCTGGTGGCATTGTCATGCTGGAGGGTCACGTCAGGATGAGCCTGCAGGAAGGGTACCACATGAGGGGGGAGGATGTCTTCCTTGTAACACACAGCATTGAGATTGCCTGCAATGACAAGCTCAGTCTGATGATGCTTGTGACACACAGCCCCAGACCAGGACGTACCCTCCACCTCCATCCCGCTCCAGAGTACAGGCCTCATTCCTTCGACAATAAACGCATATCCGACCATCACCCCTGGTGAGACAAAACCGCAACTCGTCAATGAAGAGCACTTTTTGACAGTCCTGTCTGGTCCAGCAAAGGTGGGTTTGTGCCCACGCAGATGAGCAGGGACCCTGGGCATCTTTCTTTTGGTGTTTTTCCGAGTCAGTAGAAAGGCCTCTTTAGTGTCCTAAGTTTTCAAAACTTCTTAATTGCCTACCATCTGTAAGCTGTTAGTGTCTTAATGATGTTCCACATATGCATGTTCTTTAATTGTTTATGGTTCATTGAACACGCATGGGAAACAGTGTTTAATCCCATTAAAATGAAGATCTGTGAAGTTATTTGTATTTTTACAAATTATCTTTGAAAGACAAGGTCCTGAAAATGGCAAGTTCATTTTTTTGATGGTTTTATGAGGTATACATTAATGGCGCATGTAGGCAAAGACACTCAGCACAAATTGAAAAGATATCGCTCATTTCCAAATCTCACTCAGACATAGACAAAATGCCCGAGCTTGCCAGGAGTCGAACCTAGAATCTTCTGATCCGTAGTCAGACGCGTTATCCATTGCGCCACAAGCCCGATACTAAATTCACCCTAACTCTGCTCTAATTGGTCAATTCTTGATACTTGGTAGCGGACGGTAATATGATTGGTTATTATGGTTATTAGGCGCATCAGATTTGCGGACATTGAGGGGATTCAAATCATCTGGGCCAGGCGCCCGGTTAGGGTGTTTGGCACAGGGTGAAATTTGGAATCGAACTGCTTCCCGGGCGTGAGCACCGTTCAAAGCCCACGGCGAAAGTCGTCTCAAAACAAAAGTGACGTAATTATGTCGAGTAATGAGTAGGATTCAGTGTTTTCACCTGCAAAAGTGATTGTTTTATTTGTTGAAAACGCGTTATCGGCCTTCCCAATGAAAACGACTTAGAAAATTCGAACATATATTTCATGGAAAAGTTATGTTGAATGTTTCTGGAACACGCACTATGCTGCCTTGTTGACAACATGATCGAGCGGTGAGGACCCTCCTCGCCGATAAAGCGTAACAAACTTAACATTTATAAATATTTGTATGAACATGCCAAGATTGAACAACTGAGACATAAACTGAACAAGTTCCACACACATGTGACTAACATAAATGGAATAACGTGTCCCTGAACAAAGGGGGTCAATATCAAAAGTCAGTATCTGGTGTGTTCACCAGCTGCATTAAGAACTTCAGTGCATCTCCTCCTCATGGACTGCACCAGATTTGCCAGTTCTTGCTATGAGATGTTACCCCACTCTTCCACCAAGGCAACTGCAAGTTCCCGGACATTTCTGGGGAGAATGGCCCTAGCCCTCACCCTCCGATCCAACAGGTCCCAGACGTGCTCAATGGGATTGAGATGCGGGTTCTTCGCTGGCCATGGCAGAACACTGACATTCCTGTCTTGCAGGAAATCACACACAGAACGAGCAGTATGGCTGGTGGCATTGTCATGCTGGAGGGTCACGTCAGGATGAGCCTGCAGGAAGGGTACCACATGAGGGGGGAGGATGTCTTCCTTGTAACACACAGCATTGAGATTGCCTGCAATGACAAGCTCAGTCTGATGATGCTTGTGACACACAGCCCCAGACCAGGACGTACCCTCCACCTCCATCCCGCTCCAGAGTACAGGCCTCATTCCTTCGACAATAAACGCATATCCGACCATCACCCCTGGTGAGACAAAACCGCAACTCGTCAATGAAGAGCACTTTTTGACAGTCCTGTCTGGTCCAGCAAAGGTGGGTTTGTGCCCACGCAGATGAGCAGGGACCCTGGGCATCTTTCTTTTGGTGTTTTTCCGAGTCAGTAGAAAGGCCTCTTTAGTGTCCTAAGTTTTCAAAACTTCTTAATTGCCTACCATCTGTAAGCTGTTAGTGTCTTAATGATGTTCCACATATGCATGTTCTTTAATTGTTTATGGTTCATTGAACACGCATGGGAAACAGTGTTTAATCCCATTAAAATGAAGATCTGTGAAGTTATTTGTATTTTTACAAATTATCTTTGAAAGACAAGGTCCTGAAAATGGCAAGTTCATTTTTTTGATGGTTTTATGAGGTATACATTAATGGCGCATGTAGGCAAAGACACTCAGCACAAATTGAAAAGATATCGCTCATTTCCAAATCTCACTCAGACATAGACAAAATGCCCGAGCTTGCCAGGAGTCGAACCTAGAATCTTCTGATCCGTAGTCAGACGCGTTATCCATTGCGCCACAAGCCCGATACTAAATTCACCCTAACTCTGCTCTAATTGGTCAATTCTTGATACTTGGTAGCGGACGGTAATATGATTGGTTATTATGGTTATTAGGCGCATCAGATTTGCGGACATTGAGGGGATTCAAATCATCTGGGCCAGGCGCCCGGTTAGGGTGTTTGGCACAGGGTGAAATTTGGAATCGAACTGCTTCCCGGGCGTGAGCACCGTTCAAAGCCCACGGCGAAAGTCGTCTCAAAACAAAAGTGACGTAATTATGTCGAGTAATGAGTAGGATTCAGTGTTTTCACCTGCAAAAGTGATTGTTTTATTTGTTGAAAACGCGTTATCGGCCTTCCCAATGAAAACGACTTAGAAAATTCGAACATATATTTCATGGAAAAGTTATGTTGAATGTTTCTGGAACACGCACTATGCTGCCTTGTTGACAACATGATCGAGCGGTGAGGACCCTCCTCGCCGATAAAGCGTAACAAACTTAACATTTATAAATATTTGTATGAACATGCCAAGATTGAACAACTGAGACATAAACTGAACAAGTTCCACACACATGTGACTAACATAAATGGAATAACGTGTCCCTGAACAAAGGGGGTCAATATCAAAAGTCAGTATCTGGTGTGTTCACCAGCTGCATTAAGAACTTCAGTGCATCTCCTCCTCATGGACTGCACCAGATTTGCCAGTTCTTGCTATGAGATGTTACCCCACTCTTCCACCAAGGCAACTGCAAGTTCCCGGACATTTCTGGGGAGAATGGCCCTAGCCCTCACCCTCCGATCCAACAGGTCCCAGACGTGCTCAATGGGATTGAGATGCGGGTTCTTCGCTGGCCATGGCAGAACACTGACATTCCTGTCTTGCAGGAAATCACACACAGAACGAGCAGTATGGCTGGTGGCATTGTCATGCTGGAGGGTCACGTCAGGATGAGCCTGCAGGAAGGGTACCACATGAGGGGGGAGGATGTCTTCCTTGTAACACACAGCATTGAGATTGCCTGCAATGACAAGCTCAGTCTGATGATGCTTGTGACACACAGCCCCAGACCAGGACGTACCCTCCACCTCCATCCCGCTCCAGAGTACAGGCCTCATTCCTTCTACAATAAACGCATATCCGACCATCACCCCTGGTGAGACAAAACCGCAACTCGTCAATGAAGAGCACTTTTTGACAGTCCTGTCTGGTCCAGCAAAGGTGGGTTTGTGCCCACGCAGATGAGCAGGGACCCTGGGCATCTTTCTTTTGGTGTTTTTCCGAGTCAGTAGAAAGGCCTCTTTAGTGTCCTAAGTTTTCAAAACTTCTTAATTGCCTACCATCTGTAAGCTGTTAGTGTCTTAATGATGTTCCACATATGAATGTTCTTTAATTGTTTATGGTTCATTGAACACGCATGGGAAACAGTGTTTAATCCCATTAAAATGAAGATCTGTGAAGTTATTTGTATTTTTACAAATTATCTTTGAAAGACAAGGTCCTGAAAATGGCAAGTTCATTTTTTTGATGGTTTTATGAGGTATACATTAATGGCGCATGTAGGCAAAGACACTCAGCACAAATTGAAAAGATATCGCTCATTTCCAAATCTCACTCAGACATAGACAAAATGCCCGAGCTTGCCAGGAGTCGAACCTAGAATCTTCTGATCCGTAGTCAGACGCGTTATCCATTGCGCCACAAGCCCGATACTAAATTCACCCTAACTCTGCTCTAATTGGTCAATTCTTGATACTTGGTAGCGGACGGTAATATGATTGGTTATTATGGTTATTAGGCGCATCAGATTTGCGGACATTGAGGGGATTCAAATCATCTGGGCCAGGCGCCCGGTTAGGGTGTTTGGCACAGGGTGAAATTTGGAATCGAACTGCTTCCCGGGCGTGAGCACCGTTCAAAGCCCACGGCGAAAGTCGTCTCAAAACAAAAGTGACGTAATTATGTCGAGTAATGAGTAGGATTCAGTGTTTTCACCTGCAAAAGTGATTGTTTTATTTGTTGAAAACGCGTTATCGGCCTTCCCAATGAAAACGACTTAGAAAATTCGAACATATATTTCATGGAAAAGTTATGTTGAATGTTTCTGGAACACGCACTATGCTGCCTTGTTGACAACATGATCGAGCGGTGAGGACCCTCCTCGCCGATAAAGCGTAACAAACTTAACATTTATAAATATTTGTATGAACATGCCAAGATTGAACAACTGAGACATAAACTGAACAAGTTCCACACACATGTGACTAACATAAATGGAATAACGTGTCCCTGAACAAAGGGGGGTCAATATCAAAAGTCAGTATCTGGTGTGTTCACCAGCTGCATTAAGAACTTCAGTGCATCTCCTCCTCATGGACTGCACCAGATTTGCCAGTTCTTGCTATGAGATGTTACCCCACTCTTCCACCAAGGCAACTGCAAGTTCCCGGACATTTCTGGGGAGAATGGCCCTAGCCCTCACCCTCCGATCCAACAGGTCCCAGACGTGCTCAATGGGATTGAGATGCGGGTTCTTCGCTGGCCATGGCAGAACACTGACATTCCTGTCTTGCAGGAAATCACACACAGAACGAGCAGTATGGCTGGTGGCATTGTCATGCTGGAGGGTCACGTCAGGATGAGCCTGCAGGAAGGGTACCACATGAGGGGGGAGGATGTCTTCCTTGTAACACACAGCATTGAGATTGCCTGCAATGACAAGCTCAGTCTGATGATGCTTGTGACACACAGCCCCAGACCAGGACGTACCCTCCACCTCCATCCCGCTCCAGAGTACAGGCCTCATTCCTTCGACAATAAACGCATATCCGACCATCACCCCTGGTGAGACAAAACCGCAACTCGTCAATGAAGAGCACTTTTTGACAGTCCTGTCTGGTCCAGCAAAGGTGGGTTTGTGCCCACGCAGATGAGCAGGGACCCTGGGCATCTTTCTTTTGGTGTTTTTCCGAGTCAGTAGAAAGGCCTCTTTAGTGTCCTAAGTTTTCAAAACTTCTTAATTGCCTACCATCTGTAAGCTGTTAGTGTCTTAATGATGTTCCACATATGATGTTCTTTAATTGTTTATGGTTCATTGAACACGCATGGGAAACAGTGTTTAATCCCATTAAAATGAAGATCTGTGAAGTTATTTGTATTTTTACAAATTATCTTTGAAAGACAAGGTCCTGAAAATGGCAAGTTCATTTTTTTGATGGTTTTATGAGGTATACATTAATGGCGCATGTAGGCAAAGACACTCAGCACAAATTGAAAAGATATCGCTCATTTCCAAATCTCACTCAGACATAGACAAAATGCCCGAGCTTGCCAGGAGTCGAACCTAGAATCTTCTGATCCGTAGTCAGACGCGTTATCCATTGCGCCACAAGCCCGATACTAAATTCACCCTAACTCTGCTCTAATTGGTCAATTCTTGATACTTGGTAGCGGACGGTAATATGATTGGTTATTATGGTTATTAGGCGCATCAGATTTGCGGACATTGAGGGGATTCAAATCATCTGGGCCAGGCGCCCGGTTAGGGTGTTTGGCACAGGGTGAAATTTGGAATCGAACTGCTTCCCGGGCGTGAGCACCGTTCAAAGCCCACGGCGAAAGTCGTCTCAAAACAAAAGTGACGTAATTATGTCGAGTAATGAGTAGGATTCAGTGTTTTCACCTGCAAAAGTGATTGTTTTATTTGTTGAAAACGCGTTATCGGCCTTCCCAATGAAAACGACTTAGAAAATTCGAACATATATTTCATGGAAAAGTTATGTTGAATGTTTCTGGAACACGCACTATGCTGCCTTGTTGACAACATGATCGAGCGGTGAGGACCCTCCTCGCCGATAAAGCGTAACAAACTTAACATTTATAAATATTTGTATGAACATGCCAAGATTGAACAACTGAGACATAAACTGAACAAGTTCCACACACATGTGACTAACATAAATGGAATAACGTGTCCCTGAACAAAGGGGGTCAATATCAAAAGTCAGTATCTGGTGTGTTCACCAGCTGCATTAAGAACTTCAGTGCATCTCCTCCTCATGGACTGCACCAGATTTGCCAGTTCTTGCTATGAGATGTTACCCCACTCTTCCACCAAGGCAACTGCAAGTTCCCGGACATTTCTGGGGAGAATGGCCCTAGCCCTCACCCTCCGATCCAACAGGTCCCAGACGTGCTCAATGGGATTGAGATGCGGGTTCTTCGCTGGCCATGGCAGAACACTGACATTCCTGTCTTGCAGGAAATCACACACAGAACGAGCAGTATGGCTGGTGGCATTGTCATGCTGGAGGGTCACGTCAGGATGAGCCTGCAGGAAGGGTACCACATGAGGGGGGAGGATGTCTTCCTTGTAACACACAGCATTGAGATTGCCTGCAATGACAAGCTCAGTCTGATGATGCTTGTGACACACAGCCCCAGACCAGGACGTACCCTCCACCTCCATCCCGCTCCAGAGTACAGGCCTCATTCCTTCTACAATAAACGCATATCCGACCATCACCCCTGGTGAGACAAAACCGCAACTCGTCAATGAAGAGCACTTTTTGACAGTCCTGTCTGGTCCAGCAAAGGTGGGTTTGTGCCCACGCAGATGAGCAGGGACCCTGGGCATCTTTCTTTTGGTGTTTTTCCGAGTCAGTAGAAAGGCCTCTTTAGTGTCCTAAGTTTTCAAAACTTCTTAATTGCCTACCATCTGTAAGCTGTTAGTGTCTTAATGATGTTCCACATATGAATGTTCTTTAATTGTTTATGGTTCATTGAACACGCATGGGAAACAGTGTTTAATCCCATTAAAATGAAGATCTGTGAAGTTATTTGTATTTTTACAAATTATCTTTGAAAGACAAGGTCCTGAAAATGGCAAGTTCATTTTTTTGATGGTTTTATGAGGTATACATTAATGGCGCATGTAGGCAAAGACACTCAGCACAAATTGAAAAGATATCGCTCATTTCCAAATCTCACTCAGACATAGACAAAATGCCCGAGCTTGCCAGGAGTCGAACCTAGAATCTTCTGATCCGTAGTCAGACGCGTTATCCATTGCGCCACAAGCCCGATACTAAATTCACCCTAACTCTGCTCTAATTGGTCAATTCTTGATACTTGGTAGCGGACGGTAATATGATTGGTTATTATGGTTATTAGGCGCATCAGATTTGCGGACATTGAGGGGATTCAAATCATCTGGGCCAGGCGCCCGGTTAGGGTGTTTGGCACAGGGTGAAATTTGGAATCGAACTGCTTCCCGGGCGTGAGCACCGTTCAAAGCCCACGGCGAAAGTCGTCTCAAAACAAAAGTGACGTAATTATGTCGAGTAATGAGTAGGATTCAGTGTTTTCACCTGCAAAAGTGATTGTTTTATTTGTTGAAAACGCGTTATCGGCCTTCCCAATGAAAACGACTTAGAAAATTCGAACATATATTTCATGGAAAAGTTATGTTGAATGTTTCTGGAACACGCACTATGCTGCCTTGTTGACAACATGATCGAGCGGTGAGGACCCTCCTCGCCGATAAAGCGTAACAAACTTAACATTTATAAATATTTGTATGAACATGCCAAGATTGAACAACTGAGACATAAACTGAACAAGTTCCACACACATGTGACTAACATAAATGGAATAACGTGTCCCTGAACAAAGGGGGGTCAATATCAAAAGTCAGTATCTGGTGTGTTCACCAGCTGCATTAAGAACTTCAGTGCATCTCCTCCTCATGGACTGCACCAGATTTGCCAGTTCTTGCTATGAGATGTTACCCCACTCTTCCACCAAGGCAACTGCAAGTTCCCGGACATTTCTGGGGAGAATGGCCCTAGCCCTCACCCTCCGATCCAACAGGTCCCAGACGTGCTCAATGGGATTGAGATGCGGGTTCTTCGCTGGCCATGGCAGAACACTGACATTCCTGTCTTGCAGGAAATCACACACAGAACGAGCAGTATGGCTGGTGGCATTGTCATGCTGGAGGGTCACGTCAGGATGAGCCTGCAGGAAGGGTACCACATGAGGGGGGAGGATGTCTTCCTTGTAACACACAGCATTGAGATTGCCTGCAATGACAAGCTCAGTCTGATGATGCTTGTGACACACAGCCCCAGACCAGGACGTACCCTCCACCTCCATCCCGCTCCAGAGTACAGGCCTCATTCCTTCGACAATAAACGCATATCCGACCATCACCCCTGGTGAGACAAAACCGCAACTCGTCAATGAAGAGCACTTTTTGACAGTCCTGTCTGGTCCAGCAAAGGTGGGTTTGTGCCCACGCAGATGAGCAGGGACCCTGGGCATCTTTTTTTTGGTGTTTTTCCGAGTCAGTAGAAAGGCCTCTTTAGTGTCCTAAGTTTTCAAAACTTCTTAATTGCCTACCATCTGTAAGCTGTTAGTGTCTTAATGATGTTCCACATATGCATGTTCTTTAATTGTTTATGGTTCATTGAACACGCATGGGAAACAGTGTTTAATCCCATTAAAATGAAGATCTGTGAAGTTATTTGTATTTTTACAAATTATCTTTGAAAGACAAGGTCCTGAAAATGGCAAGTTCATTTTTTTGATGGTTTTATGAGGTATACATTAATGGCGCATGTAGGCAAAGACACTCAGCACAAATTGAAAAGATATCGCTCATTTCCAAATCTCACTCAGACATAGACAAAATGCCCGAGCTTGCCAGGAGTCGAACCTAGAATCTTCTGATCCGTAGTCAGACGCGTTATCCATTGCGCCACAAGCCCGATACTAAATTCACCCTAACTCTGCTCTAATTGGTCAATTCTTGATACTTGGTAGCGGACGGTAATATGATTGGTTATTATGGTTATTAGGCGCATCAGATTTGCGGACATTGAGGGGATTCAAATCATCTGGGCCAGGCGCCCGGTTAGGGTGTTTGGCACAGGGTGAAATTTGGAATCGAACTGCTTCCCGGGCGTGAGCACCGTTCAAAGCCCACGGCGAAAGTCGTCTCAAAACAAAAGTGACGTAATTATGTCGAGTAATGAGTAGGATTCAGTGTTTTCACCTGCAAAAGTGATTGTTTTATTTGTTGAAAACGCGTTATCGGCCTTCCCAATGAAAACGACTTAGAAAATTCGAACATATATTTCATGGAAAAGTTATGTTGAATGTTTCTGGAACACGCACTATGCTGCCTTGTTGACAACATGATCGAGCGGTGAGGACCCTCCTCGCCGATAAAGCGTAACAAACTTAACATTTATAAATATTTGTATGAACATGCCAAGATTGAACAACTGAGACATAAACTGAACAAGTTCCACACACATGTGACTAACATAAATGGAATAACGTGTCCCTGAACAAAGGGGGTCAATATCAAAAGTCAGTATCTGGTGTGTTCACCAGCTGCATTAAGAACTTCAGTGCATCTCCTCCTCATGGACTGCACCAGATTTGCCAGTTCTTGCTATGAGATGTTACCCCACTCTTCCACCAAGGCAACTGCAAGTTCCCGGACATTTCTGGGGAGAATGGCCCTAGCCCTCACCCTCCGATCCAACAGGTCCCAGACGTGCTCAATGGGATTGAGATGCGGGTTCTTCGCTGGCCATGGCAGAACACTGACATTCCTGTCTTGCAGGAAATCACACACAGAACGAGCAGTATGGCTGGTGGCATTGTCATGCTGGAGGGTCACGTCAGGATGAGCCTGCAGGAAGGGTACCACATGAGGGGGGAGGATGTCTTCCTTGTAACACACAGCATTGAGATTGCCTGCAATGACAAGCTCAGTCTGATGATGCTTGTGACACACAGCCCCAGACCAGGACGTACCCTCCACCTCCATCCCGCTCCAGAGTACAGGCCTCATTCCTTCTACAATAAACGCATATCCGACCATCACCCCTGGTGAGACAAAACCGCAACTCGTCAATGAAGAGCACTTTTTGACAGTCCTGTCTGGTCCAGCAAAGGTGGGTTTGTGCCCACGCAGATGAGCAGGGACCCTGGGCATCTTTCTTTTGGTGTTTTTCCGAGTCAGTAGAAAGGCCTCTTTAGTGTCCTAAGTTTTCAAAACTTCTTAATTGCCTACCATCTGTAAGCTGTTAGTGTCTTAATGATGTTCCACATATGCATGTTCTTTAATTGTTTATGGTTCATTGAACACGCATGGGAAACAGTGTTTAATCCCATTAAAATGAAGATCTGTGAAGTTATTTGTATTTTTACAAATTATCTTTGAAAGACAAGGTCCTGAAAATGGCAAGTTCATTTTTTTGATGGTTTTATGAGGTATACATTAATGGCGCATGTAGGCAAAGACACTCAGCACAAATTGAAAAGATATCGCTCATTTCCAAATCTCACTCAGACATAGACAAAATGCCCGAGCTTGCCAGGAGTCGAACCTAGAATCTTCTGATCCGTAGTCAGACGCGTTATCCATTGCGCCACAAGCCCGATACTAAATTCACCCTAACTCTGCTCTAATTGGTCAATTCTTGATACTTGGTAGCGGACGGTAATATGATTGGTTATTATGGTTATTAGGCGCATCAGATTTGCGGACATTGAGGGGATTCAAATCATCTGGGCCAGGCGCCCGGTTAGGGTGTTTGGCACAGGGTGAAATTTGGAATCGAACTGCTTCCCGGGCGTGAGCACCGTTCAAAGCCCACGGCGAAAGTCGTCTCAAAACAAAAGTGACGTAATTATGTCGAGTAATGAGTAGGATTCAGTGTTTTCACCTGCAAAAGTGATTGTTTTATTTGTTGAAAACGCGTTATCGGCCTTCCCAATGAAAACGACTTAGAAAATTCGAACATATATTTCATGGAAAAGTTATGTTGAATGTTTCTGGAACACGCACTATGCTGCCTTGTTGACAACATGATCGAGCGGTGAGGACCCTCCTCGCCGATAAAGCGTAACAAACTTAACATTTATAAATATTTGTATGAACATGCCAAGATTGAACAACTGAGACATAAACTGAACAAGTTCCACACACATGTGACTAACATAAATGGAATAACGTGTCCCTGAACAAAGGGGGTCAATATCAAAAGTCAGTATCTGGTGTGTTCACCAGCTGCATTAAGAACTTCAGTGCATCTCCTCCTCATGGACTGCACCAGATTTGCCAGTTCTTGCTATGAGATGTTACCCCACTCTTCCACCAAGGCAACTGCAAGTTCCCGGACATTTCTGGGGAGAATGGCCCTAGCCCTCACCCTCCGATCCAACAGGTCCCAGACGTGCTCAATGGGATTGAGATGCGGGTTCTTCGCTGGCCATGGCAGAACACTGACATTCCTGTCTTGCAGGAAATCACACACAGAACGAGCAGTATGGCTGGTGGCATTGTCATGCTGGAGGGTCACGTCAGGATGAGCCTGCAGGAAGGGTACCACATGAGGGGGAGGATGTCTTCCCTTGTAACACACAGCATTGAGATTGCCTGCAATGACAAGCTCAGTCTGATGATGCTTGTGACACACAGCCCCAGACCAGGACGTACCCTCCACCTCCATCCCGCTCCAGAGTACAGGCCTCATTCCTTCTACAATAAACGCATATCCGACCATCACCCCTGGTGAGACAAAACCGCAACTCGTCAATGAAGAGCACTTTTTGACAGTCCTGTCTGGTCCAGCAAAGGTGGGTTTGTGCCCACGCAGATGAGCAGGGACCCTGGGCATCTTTCTTTTGGTGTTTTTCCGAGTCAGTAGAAAGGCCTCTTTAGTGTCCTAAGTTTTCAAAACTTCTTAATTGCCTACCATCTGTAAGCTGTTAGTGTCTTAATGATGTTCCACATATGCATGTTCTTTAATTGTTTATGGTTCATTGAACACGCATGGGAAACAGTGTTTAATCCCATTAAAATGAAGATCTGTGAAGTTATTTGTATTTTTACAAATTATCTTTGAAAGACAAGGTCCTGAAAATGGCAAGTTCATTTTTTTGATGGTTTTATGAGGTATACATTAATGGCGCATGTAGGCAAAGACACTCAGCACAAATTGAAAAGATATCGCTCATTTCCAAATCTCACTCAGACATAGACAAAATGCCCGAGCTTGCCAGGAGTCGAACCTAGAATCTTCTGATCCGTAGTCAGACGCGTTATCCATTGCGCCACAAGCCCGATACTAAATTCACCCTAACTCTGCTCTAATTGGTCAATTCTTGATACTTGGTAGCGGACGGTAATATGATTGGTTATTATGGTTATTAGGCGCATCAGATTTGCGGACATTGAGGGGATTCAAATCATCTGGGCCAGGCGCCCGGTTAGGGTGTTTGGCACAGGGTGAAATTTGGAATCGAACTGCTTCCCGGGCGTGAGCACCGTTCAAAGCCCACGGCGAAAGTCGTCTCAAAACAAAAGTGACGTAATTATGTCGAGTAATGAGTAGGATTCAGTGTTTTCACCTGCAAAAGTGATTGTTTTATTTGTTGAAAACGCGTTATCGGCCTTCCCAATGAAAACGACTTAGAAAATTCGAACATATATTTCATGGAAAAGTTATGTTGAATGTTTCTGGAACACGCACTATGCTGCCTTGTTGACAACATGATCGAGCGGTGAGGACCCTCCTCGCCGATAAAGCGTAACAAACTTAACATTTATAAATATTTGTATGAACATGCCAAGATTGAACAACTGAGACATAAACTGAACAAGTTCCACACACATGTGACTAACATAAATGGAATAACGTGTCCCTGAACAAAGGGGGTCAATATCAAAAGTCAGTATCTGGTGTGTTCACCAGCTGCATTAAGAACTTCAGTGCATCTCCTCCTCATGGACTGCACCAGATTTGCCAGTTCTTGCTATGAGATGTTACCCCACTCTTCCACCAAGGCAACTGCAAGTTCCCGGACATTTCTGGGGAGAATGGCCCTAGCCCTCACCCTCCGATCCAACAGGTCCCAGACGTGCTCAATGGGATTGAGATGCGGGTTCTTCGCTGGCCATGGCAGAACACTGACATTCCTGTCTTGCAGGAAATCACACACAGAACGAGCAGTATGGCTGGTGGCATTGTCATGCTGGAGGGTCACGTCAGGATGAGCCTGCAGGAAGGGTACCACATGAGGGGGGAGGATGTCTTCCTTGTAACACACAGCATTGAGATTGCCTGCAATGACAAGCTCAGTCTGATGATGCTTGTGACACACAGCCCCAGACCAGGACGTACCCTCCACCTCCATCCCGCTCCAGAGTACAGGCCTCATTCCTTCGACAATAAACGCATATCCGACCATCACCCCTGGTGAGACAAAACCGCAACTCGTCAATGAAGAGCACTTTTTGACAGTCCTGTCTGGTCCAGCAAAGGTGGGTTTGTGCCCACGCAGATGAGCAGGGACCCTGGGCATCTTTCTTTTGGTGTTTTTCCGAGTCAGTAGAAAGGCCTCTTTAGTGTCCTAAGTTTTCAAAACTTCTTAATTGCCTACCATCTGTAAGCTGTTAGTGTCTTAATGATGTTCCACATATGCATGTTCTTTAATTGTTTATGGTTCATTGAACACGCATGGGAAACAGTGTTTAATCCCATTAAAATGAAGATCTGTGAAGTTATTTGTATTTTTACAAATTATCTTTGAAAGACAAGGTCCTGAAAATGGCAAGTTCATTTTTTTGATGGTTTTATGAGGTATACATTAATGGCGCATGTAGGCAAAGACACTCAGCACAAATTGAAAAGATATCGCTCATTTCCAAATCTCACTCAGACATAGACAAAATGCCCGAGCTTGCCAGGAGTCGAACCTAGAATCTTCTGATCCGTAGTCAGACGCGTTATCCATTGCGCCACAAGCCCGATACTAAATTCACCCTAACTCTGCTCTAATTGGTCAATTCTTGATACTTGGTAGCGGACGGTAATATGATTGGTTATTATGGTTATTAGGCGCATCAGATTTGCGGACATTGAGGGGATTCAAATCATCTGGGCCAGGCGCCCGGTTAGGGTGTTTGGCACAGGGTGAAATTTGGAATCGAACTGCTTCCCGGGCGTGAGCACCGTTCAAAGCCCACGGCGAAAGTCGTCTCAAAACAAAAGTGACGTAATTATGTCGAGTAATGAGTAGGATTCAGTGTTTTCACCTGCAAAAGTGATTGTTTTATTTGTTGAAAACGCGTTATCGGCCTTCCCAATGAAAACGACTTAGAAAATTCGAACATATATTTCATGGAAAAGTTATGTTGAATGTTTCTGGAACACGCACTATGCTGCCTTGTTGACAACATGATCGAGCGGTGAGGACCCTCCTCGCCGATAAAGCGTAACAAACTTAACATTTATAAATATTTGTATGAACATGCCAAGATTGAACAACTGAGACATAAACTGAACAAGTTCCACACACATGTGACTAACATAAATGGAATAACGTGTCCCTGAACAAGGGGGTCAATATCAAAAGTCAGTATCTGGTGTGTTCACCAGCTGCATTAAGAACTTCAGTGCATCTCCTCCTCATGGACTGCACCAGATTTGCCAGTTCTTGCTATGAGATGTTACCCCACTCTTCCACCAAGGCAACTGCAAGTTCCCGGACATTTCTGGGGAGAATGGCCCTAGCCCTCACCCTCCGATCCAACAGGTCCCAGACGTGCTCAATGGGATTGAGATGCGGGTTCTTCGCTGGCCATGGCAGAACACTGACATTCCTGTCTTGCAGGAAATCACACACAGAACGAGCAGTATGGCTGGTGGCATTGTCATGCTGGAGGGTCACGTCAGGATGAGCCTGCAGGAAGGGTACCACATGAGGGGGGAGGATGTCTTCCTTGTAACACACAGCATTGAGATTGCCTGCAATGACAAGCTCAGTCTGATGATGCTTGTGACACACAGCCCCAGACCAGGACGTACCCTCCACCTCCATCCCGCTCCAGAGTACAGGCCTCATTCCTTCTACAATAAACGCATATCCGACCATCACCCCTGTTGAGACAAAACCGCAACTCGTCAATGAAGAGCACTTTTTGACAGTCCTGTCTGGTCCAGCAAAGGTGGGTTTGTGCCCACGCAGATGAGCAGGGACCCTGGGCATCTTTCTTTTGGTGTTTTTCCGAGTCAGTAGAAAGGCCTCTTTAGTGTCCTAAGTTTTCAAAACTTCTTAATTGCCTACCATCTGTAAGCTGTTAGTGTCTTAATGATGTTCCACATATGCATGTTCTTTAATTGTTTATGGTTCATTGAACACGCATGGGAAACAGTGTTTAATCCCATTAAAATGAAGATCTGTGAAGTTATTTGTATTTTTACAAATTATCTTTGAAAGACAAGGTCCTGAAAATGGCAAGTTCATTTTTTTGATGGTTTTATGAGGTATACATTAATGGCGCATGTAGGCAAAGACACTCAGCACAAATTGAAAAGATATCGCTCATTTCCAAATCTCACTCAGACATAGACAAAATGCCCGAGCTTGCCAGGAGTCGAACCTAGAATCTTCTGATCCGTAGTCAGACGCGTTATCCATTGCGCCACAAGCCCGATACTAAATTCACCCTAACTCTGCTCTAATTGGTCAATTCTTGATACTTGGTAGCGGACGGTAATATGATTGGTTATTATGGTTATTAGGCGCATCAGATTTGCGGACATTGAGGGGATTCAAATCATCTGGGCCAGGCGCCCGGTTAGGGTGTTTGGCACAGGGTGAAATTTGGAATCGAACTGCTTCCCGGGCGTGAGCACCGTTCAAAGCCCACGGCGAAAGTCGTCTCAAAACAAAAGTGATGTAATTATATCGAGTAATGAGTAGGATTCAGTGTTTTCACCTGCAAAAGTGATTGTTTTATTTGTTGAAAACGCGTTATCGGCCTTCCCAATGAAAACGACTTAGAAAATTCGAACATATATTTCATGGAAAAGTTATGTTGAATGTTTCTGGAACACGCACTATGCTGCCTTGTTGACAACATGATCGAGCGGTGAGGACCCTCCTCGCCGATAAAGCGTAACAAACTTAACATTTATAAATATTTGTATGAACATGCCAAGATTGAACAACTGAGACATAAACTGAACAAGTTCCACACACATGTGACTAACATAAATGGAATAACGTGTCCCTGAACAAAGGGGGTCAATATCAAAAGTCAGTATCTGGTGTGTTCACCAGCTGCATTAAGAACTTCAGTGCATCTCCTCCTCATGGACTGCACCAGATTTGCCAGTTCTTGCTATGAGATGTTACCCCACTCTTCCACCAAGGCAACTGCAAGTTCCCGGACATTTCTGGGGAGAATGGCCCTAGCCCTCACCCTCCGATCCAACAGGTCCCAGACGTGCTCAATGGGATTGAGATGCGGGTTCTTCGCTGGCCATGGCAGAACACTGACATTCCTGTCTTGCAGGAAATCACACACAGAACGAGCAGTATGGCTGGTGGCATTGTCATGCTGGAGGGTCACGTCAGGATGAGCCTGCAGGAAGGGTACCACATGAGGGGGGAGGATGTCTTCCTTGTAACACACAGCATTGAGATTGCCTGCAATGACAAGCTCAGTCTGATGATGCTTGTGACACACCGCCCCAGACCAGGACGTACCCTCCACCTCCATCCCGCTCCAGAGTACAGGCCTCATTCCTTCGACAATAAACGCATATCCGACCATCACCCCTGTTGAGACAAAACCGCAACTCGTCAATGAAGAGCACTTTTTGACAGTCCTGTCTGGTCCAGCAAAGGTGGGTTTGTGCCCACGCAGATGAGCAGGGACCCTGGGCTTCTTTCTTTTGGTGTTTTTCCGAGTCAGTAGAAAGGCCTCTTTAGTGTCCTAAGTTTTCAAAACTTCTTAATTGCCTACCATCTGTAAGCTGTTAGTGTCTTAATGATGTTCCACATATGCATGTTCTTTAATTGTTTATGGTTCATTGAACACGCATGGGAAACAGTGTTTAATCCCATTAAAATGAAGATCTGTGAAGTTATTTGTATTTTTACAAATTATCTTTGAAAGACAAGGTCCTGAAAATGGCAAGTTCATTTTTTTGATGGTTTTATGAGGTATACATTAATGGCGCATGTAGGCAAAGACACTCAGCACAAATTGAAAAGATATCGCTCATTTCCAAATCTCACTCAGACATAGACAAAATGCCCGAGCTTGCCAGGAGTCGAACCTAGAATCTTCTGATCCGTAGTCAGACGCGTTATCCATTGCGCCACAAGCCCGATACTAAATTCACCCTAACTCTGCTCCAATTGGTCAATTCTTGATACTTGGTAGCGGACGGTAATATGATTGGTTATTATGGTTATTAGGCGCATCAGATTTGCGGACATTGAGGGGATTCAAATCATCTGGGCCAGGCGCCCGGTTAGGGTGTTTGGCACAGGGTGAAATTTGGAATCGAACTGCTTCCCGGGCGTGAGCACCGTTCAAAGCCCACGGCGAAAGTCGTCTCAAAACAAAAGTGATGTAATTATGTCGAGTAATGAGTAGGATTCAGTGTTTTCACCTGCAAAAGTGATTGTTTTATTTGTTGAAAACGCGTTATCGGCCTTCCCAATGAAAACGACTTAGAAAATTCGAACATATATTTCATGGAAAAGTTATGTTGAATGTTTCTGGAACACGCACTATGCTGCCTTGTTGACAACATGATCGAGCGGTGAGGACCCTCCTCGCCGATAAAGCGTAACAAACTTAACATTTATAAATATTTGTATGAACATGCCAAGATTGAACAACTGAGACATAAACTGAACAAGTTCCACACACATGTGACTAACATAAATGGAATAACGTGTCCCTGAACAAAGGGGGGTCAATATCAAAAGTCAGTATCTGGTGTGTTCACCAGCTGCATTAAGAACTTCAGTGCATCTCCTCCTCATGGACTGCACCAGATTTGCCAGTTCTTGCTATGAGATGTTACCCCACTCTTCCACCAAGGCAACTGCAAGTTCCCGGACATTTCTGGGGAGAATGGCCCTAGCCCTCACCCTCCGATCCAACAGGTCCCAGACGTGCTCAATGGGATTGAGATGCGGGTTCTTCGCTGGCCATGGCAGAACACTGACATTCCTGTCTTGCAGGAAATCACACACAGAACGAGCAGTATGGCTGGTGGCATTGTCATGCTGGAGGGTCACGTCAGGATGAGCCTGCAGGAAGGGTACCACATGAGGGGGGAGGATGTCTTCCTTGTAACACACAGCATTGAGATTGCCTGCAATGACAAGCTCAGTCTGATGATGCTTGTGACACACCGCCCCAGACCAGGACGCACCCTCCACCTCCATCCCGCTCCAGAGTACAGGCCTCATTCTTTCGACAATAAACGCATATCCGACCATCACCCCTGTTGAGACAAAACCGCAACTCGTCAATGAAGAGCACTTTTTGACAGTCCTGTCTGGTCCAGCAAAGGTGGGTTTGTGCCCACGCAGATGAGCAGGGACCCTGGGCATCTTTCTTTTGGTGTTTTTCCGAGTCAGTAGAAAGGCCTCTTTAGTGTCCTAAGTTTTCAAAACTTCTTAATTGCCTACCATCTGTAAGCTGTTAGTGTCTTAATGATGTTCCACATATGCATGTTCTTTAATTGTTTATGGTTCATTGAACACGCATGGGAAACAGTGTTTAATCCCATTAAAATGAAGATCTGTGAAGTTATTTGTATTTTTACAAATTATCTTTGAAAGACAAGGTCCTGAAAATGGCAAGTTCATTTTTTTGATGGTTTTATGAGGTATACATTAATGGCGCATGTAGGCAAAGACACTCAGCACAAATTGAAAAGATATCGCTCATTTCCAAATCTCACTCAGACATAGACAAAATGCCCGAGCTTGCCAGGAGTCGAACCTAGAATCTTCTGATCCGTAGTCAGACGCGTTATCCATTGCGCCACAAGCCCGATACTAAATTCACCCTAACTCTGCTCCAATTGGTCAATTCTTGATACTTGGTAGCGGACGGTAATATGATTGGTTATTATGGTTATTAGGCGCATCAGATTTGCGGACATTGAGGGGATTCAAATCATCTGGGCCAGGCGCCCGGTTAGGGTGTTTGGCACAGGGTGAAATTTGGAATCGAACTGCTTCCCGGGCGTGAGCACCGTTCAAAGCCCACGGCGAAAGTCGTCTCAAAACAAAAGTGATGTAATTATGTCGAGTAATGAGTAGGATTCAGTGTTTTCACCTGCAAAAGTGATTGTTTTATTTGTTGAAAACGCGTTATCGGCCTTCCCAATGAAAACGACTTAGAAAATTCGAACATATATTTCATGGAAAAGTTATGTTGAATGTTTCTGGAACACGCACTATGCTGCCTTGTTGACAACATGATCGAGCGGTGAGGACCCTCCTCGCCGATAAAGCGTAACAAACTTAACATTTATAAATATTTGTATGAACATGCCAAGATTGAACAACTGAGACATAAACTGAACAAGTTCCACACACATGTGACTAACATAAATGGAATAACGTGTCCCTGAACAAAGGGGGGTCAAAATCTAAAGTAACAGTCAGTATCTGGTGTGGCCACCAGCTGCATTAAGAACTGCAGTGCATCTCCTCCTCATGGACTGCACCAGATTTGCCAGTTCTTGCTATGAGATGTTACCCCACTCTTCCACCAAGGCAACTGCAAGTTCCCGGACATTTCTGGGGAGAATGGCCCTAGCCCTCACCCTCCGATCCAACAGGTCCCAGACGTGCTCAATGGGATTGAGATGCGGGTTCTTCGCTGGCCATGGCAGAACACTGACATTCCTGTCTTGCAGGAAATCACACACAGAACGAGCAGTATGGCTGGTGGCATTGTCATGCTGGAGGGTCACGTCAGGATGAGCCTGCAGGAAGGGTACCACATGAGGGGGAGGATGTCTTCCTTGTAACACACAGCATTGAGATTGCCTGCAATGACAAGTTCAGTCTGATGATGCTTGTGACACACCGCCCCCGACCAGGACGTACCCTCCACCTCCATCCCGCTCCAGAGTACAGGCCTCATTCCTTCGACAATAAACGCATATCCGACCATCACCCCTGGTGAGACAAAACCGCAACTCATCAATGAAGAGCACTTTTTGACAGTCCTGTCTGGTCCAGCAAAGGTGGGTTTGTGCCCACGCAGATGAGCAGGGACCCTGGGCATCTTTCTTTTGGTGTTTTTCCGAGTCAGTAGAAAGGCCTCTTTAGTGTCCTAAGTTTTCAAAACTTCTTAATTGCCTACCATCTGTAAGCTGTTAGTGTCTTAATGATGTTCCACATATGCATGTTCATTAATTGTTTATGGTTCATTGAACACGCATGGGAAACAGTGTTTAATCCCATTAAAATGAAGATCTGTGAAGTTATTTGTATTTTTACGAATTATCTTTGAAAGACAAGGTCCTTAAAAAGGGAAGTTCATTTTTTGATGGTTGTATGAGGTATACATTAATGGCGCATGTAGGCAAAGACACTCAGCACAAATTGAAAAGATAACGCTCATTTCCAAATCTCACTCAGACATAGACAAAATGCACGAGCTTGCCAGGAGTCGAACCTAGAATCTTCTGATCCGTAGTCAGACGCGTTATCCATTGCGCCACAAGCCCGTTTATTTCCAGTAGAGCCACCGTACCTCTCCTCCTGCGCTATGAAGAAAGGAACAGAAGAAATGCGCATTTGTCTTGAGTCGGACACTTCAATCGGCAGGGGCGGCTCTATCTTTTTAAACTAGATTTGGTTGGGGTCTCCCCACCTCACCGCAAAACATTCCAGCGCGTCGGCCCCCTTTCCTTTCCCCCGTGACAGCTGAGAGGACATTTGATCTTTTCATGTTCATTGTCTGCAGTTCTACACATTTTGCCTTGGGGCAGAAAGAAAATGTTGACATTTTATAACAAATATAACGCAATTCTAGATTTTTTTCATGGGGCAGAGATACATTTTTTTTATAGCAGATTCAGAGCTAATTTCATGCAATGATACCTATTTTGCTATAGGATGGAGAGACATTTTTGCCATTTTAAAGATAATTTCCTACAATTCTACACATTTTGCCATTACGTATTTCATGTTAATATGATATCTAAGTGAGAATGACGAACAAAATCAATGGGGGTCCCCTAGAGGGTCCCCTGAATGACCGGTCGGTATTCGATTACTACAGGTTTAGATAGCTGGCTAGACTAACTACTAATCTAAGAATTGACATGGGTAATTGTCAGCCAATCCAGTGACTGACATAAGATAAAAACTGCTGATGCACAATCAACTGGTGTATTCTACTATTCTTACTCTCAATAGTAAGTTGAGACCCTGACTAAATAAATAAAACATTGGTTTGTATCTTTCAATTTTCTCCAACTACAGTATCTGTTTTCCAACCTAATTTATATAAAAAGATGTATAAAAAAATCTTGACAATCATGAATTTTTACTAAGATTCAAATGTTATACAGATATTGTCAAATGGTTGCAAATATGTAATTATAAATATAACATTTTGTACAAATTAGGATTCACAACATGTGTAAACAAAGTCATATTCATACATTTTAGAAAAATATTCTGCCCCGGGGCCACTTTTCATTTGTCCTGTTATGCCTAACATCTAACTGGAGCCTTTTCCATCTAAATTCTTACTGACTCCCAATAGGCATGGGAATTGATGGGCACACTGCATCAGAGATATTAAGAATTTGCAGCATCCCAAGAATTTGTTGGCCACACAGTATTTTCACACACTGAGCTCCACACAACAGCCATAGCATTGGTAAGCAGACTGGGTGCTAAAACTACAGCAGAGCCGACAGTGTTTGAGCATCATCCTCTGTCCCCAGGATTCATTCACAGGCCTCCCTCTCCCTCTTTAATGAGACCCCTGCTATTTGTCTGACACCAGACTGGATCAGATGGCCCAGCACACAGCAGGACTGCTCCGCCTGTCCCAGTTGTGTCTGAGGGAAATTAGATCCTATCCTGGACAAACTGTCCCCCTGGTTTCCCCAGAGAGCTTTGTCCCAGAGATAGCTCGGTGCTATGAAGCGACTGTGCATCTGAAGCAGGCCCCAAACAAAACAGCCTACCTACCCCATTATCGGATGCAGTGTTCAGGCATAAGACCAATCTGCAGAACAGGACACTGATTAGACAGGGACCATGGTTACACTTCACATGGCCCTCACAGCCCTGTATACTGATACCCTGATTACAGCTACTTACATATTTTAATTGGGAGTTTCAGCGCATAACTGGTGTGGCAGAAATAGTGAGAAGTCATTGTGAAGATTGGAATGCAGAGAGCAGTGTCAGGGAGGCTGCAGGCAATTACCTCTGCTCTCAGTGCTGAGGAAGTACAAAGGTAGACGGGTCTACGATTTTACTAGAGCCGTGGCTACCTTTGGGCTGTGTGATATAGAAAATAGTGTTCCAACATAATGAGAAATATGTCATTAGCTGTAAGGAAAAAACCTTGGGAGATAATATAATAGTATCTCCTCTATTGGATGCTGCTGAGAAATGTTCCCATCACTTCAAACAATCCAAACTAGAGAGACTAAATTATCCACAGAAACCACTGCCAATGTAAGGAAATTAGCTTGATTTTTCATATTTGTTTTACAATACAAAACATTAACATACGAAAGACAACATTTAGACGCACATGAACATCACTGACATCACACCTGCCCAGCCCGAACAGCTCTGTCAATATTTAGATAATGAACCATATGCTTTTTCTATCGTCTTAATGGAGGATTGGTTTATTTCAAGATAATTAAGGAGAAGACTATCGTCCAACCCATTGGGTATCTCACTGCAACCTCATGACAGGTCTTGAAATATGATCAAACTGATTAAAAGTACATTTACATTAATACTTTTGACAGCCAACTTTCTAACTCCGCCCATTACTTCTGGACTGGATTGCATTCCCAAAAGGTGTGGATTATTGAGCAATTGTTAGTTTTACACTTAAGACATGACTCTCCTTCTGCTGTATAATTAGTGAATTTTGTCTCTTGTATAATATATTAGTTTACAAATTGCATGGATTTGATTTTTTTCTACATTGGTCAGTGCAAAATAGCTTTTTAATTGTGTCATGGAAGTACATATGTCCTACTACCAAATAATTGACTGTTTCTATACATTTTAGGTTTCCATGTTATTATCAGTGCATTCTGAAAAGCTATTCAAGGATTGTTCAATAAGATGTATTTTTTGCTAGTGAAAGTGGTTCTTGTAGAATCCATTTCAGTTTCTTCCATATTGTTATAGTGTTCTTAACTATGAAGTTGTTCATGTTCTTAGCTCTATCCTTTGAAAAATAGACATGTGAAAAGATTCTGGGGGTGAGCATGCACATCTTCATTATGTACCCATTGTTCCTTTTGAGTGCATTTAACAATGTCTCAAGTAAAAGCCTTGGGTGGAGAGTTGATGCAATTCCAAGTCTGGGAGGTTAAAACCACCCTCAGATTGCGGGAGATGTAAAACTTTTATTTTTATTCTGAGTTTATGAGCTTGATTTCCTTGGACGCTAGCCCAGTCAAGCTGTGTGATATCTTGAAGTGGACCTTTTGGTTTGCTCATCCTCTGAAAGTGACATAGAACAAACCAACCATGGAATGATTTCTCAGACATTCTTTTTCCATTCTCAGAACAAAATTATGTTGATCAAATCTATTTTTATTAAAGCATTTCAAGTAGTTCAAAAAAATTAATAAACATATTTGCACAGTACTTTTAGCAATTTTAGTAAAACTTTTCAAAGTGAGCAGAACAGGAAACAGAGCCAAGAAAAGAAAAGTAAATCGTAAAGAATATTGAAGATACTGTATAAAACACAGCAGACATTAAAATCAGACAGTAGTACTAGACTTTTCCATTCTGGATTCTCTCGGTTTACATCACTTACATTTCAGAGCCCGCTTTTCTCAAAATACTTTTAGCAAGACAAATTAAAGACAGAAATGTAAATCCCAGGCACCGCCCTCTATACACCCACCTATTACCTTACCACAGGAATAAAAAGACAATGAGAAGAATGATTTAAGACGACCACACTCCGATGAGCCTTACTAAATGCCAAAAGGTAATGAGCAACAATAATTTTACTATCCAGCACAAACCCATACCCACCAGCACCAAACAGAAAGAACAGAGAATGACATGTTAGAATCAAGTGAGGATCAGGTTTGTTTCCATTTCAGAGGCTCTCTTGTAGACATTGTATGTGGCTACATAGATAAGAGCCATTTTTCCTCGATAATGACCAGTTTTGGGAGGAAACAATCAAGGCATTAATATGTGAAGAGGCCTGTTTGCCGTTAATTAAGCTCCAGGACACTCTTCCTCGGGTCTACCTACCTGATAAGGCATAACGGGCCAGAATCAGTCATTAAATATCAATATAGTCACATATCATTTAAATGGGATAAACAAAGTCATCAAAAAATAAAAGGACTTAGGGTTACGTCCTGAACTTGAGTACTAGTCTATGTTTATTCTGAGAAACTTATTTGAGAGACCTTGGTAACAAGCTTTGAAAGACTTTCAACACCTGCCACACAAATACAGGACAACAAACAGGACGGTACATTTATCCCACGTCCTCTCCTCTCCCTAGTCAGTCAGTCAAGTTGACCTTCTAAAAGACACCTGAAGTCAAGCAGTGTCACTATTGCAATCTGTTTCCTCAAGCCTCCTGAGACTTCAGCACTCCAAGCTGATAAACAGTCTCTCTTTGGATATCCTGTCTTTGTCCTGGTCCGTGGCTCTGAGCCGGCAGTACATTACAAACCCCACTGACCTCCAGACAGACTTTGGAGTTGCAATGGGCTCAGGAGAATCAGACTCAACTCAATTTAGACACATTGTTTTTACACAAACCACAGACTATGACATACAGGTTTATTTTGGTGGAGATCATCCCCAGAGCAGAGCTACGTACTTCCAATAGGGATGTGGGGTTAGGGAGAGAGACAGGACATGCAACACAGATATGCATCATAGGAGAGAGAGACACAACATGGAAATAATAGCCAAAGGGAGAAAAGTTAGAGGTAATTGGTAGCCTTATCAATCTCAGTTCATATGAAACAGCTTGGTATAGCTGGACACTCAGACATTAAGCCACTGTAGGACTTTATCGATACAATTCCTCCACATATACAAATATCTGAATTGCTAAAATAAGAAAAAAAAGAAAAAAACAACAATCACATTAAAGCCATCCAGGATCTTCATCTGGCAAACCATTCACATTCCTAATGCATGCCATAAGAGAAGAAGATTCCTCAAGCTGCCTTCAAACTGGTATGTAACAGGGCATTCCGTTGTTCCCAGGTCAGCTCTTAAAGACTGTGCGTTTATTAAGGTAACAACATTGGTGAGGGCAGCCGAGCTAGGCGAGAGCATGTCCAGACCAGTACAGTGACCGTCTGTGATGCCCTCTGTAATATTGCCCCCTATGGACCCTGGCCTGTGTTCGCAGGCTCTGGCCAAGGCCCTGTGACTTGGATGATATGATGTGACAACGTTCAGTGGCATAGTCATGAGGTGTAGCACCAGCCAGCCCTCGGACAGCCTTGTATGCTAAAGCATTGAAGATTCTCTCCTTTCTCCCTCCATCCTACCCATCTCTAGCATTATAAATTGTATTTTAATGTTTAAGGACAATTGGAAGATTAGTCCAAATGAGGACTAAAAGAGATCCAAATCAAAAATCTCACATGGAATGATCAATAGACAAGTATCTGCTGCATTTAGCGGTTCAGTGATTCACATCAATGCATTGAGTCAGAAAAAAATAGCTGAAGAGAACAACATGTCATAATTACGTAAAAAATGTAAAAGCAAACCTGTCTGAATATGACACCTTCCACCAGCCCAATGATATCCCACGACATCACAACAGTCTCTACAACTCTGTCGCCTCTATACTGCTTTAATCTTATTCAGCTTTATGTTTACATTCCCTCCATGTTCTGATAACCGAGGTCTGTTCTGATCCACCCCACATGAGCTTCTAAATGTGACAGACAGCGCTGTTTTTTGTTTTATTAATCCTGAGAGAGTGAATTAAAACAGTAAATAATCTTTATCAGACAGCAGGAAAACAATCGATTACATATGATACAAAGAAAAAAAATCTACATCTCAATACCTGTACAATTGCACGCAGAAAGAACATGTATGCTTTGGAAATAAAAGCCTGTGCATTTTTTCTTATCATGTTTTGATTTAAAAAATAATAATTACATTGGCAAATTAGTCTCTTCTGCGACAATGTCTCACATCCTGGTTTTGCATGGCAGCAAAAACCCATGTGACCTGCAGTCCTGTTTTCCTGCTCAGGAGGGCAGCACTTCAGAAAGGACAAACAGATGAAAGTAGCTAAAAAGAAGGTGAGGAGAGGCTGCATGACCACAATGCTGCTGCTCTCCTCTGCACTCCAGGAAAAAAATAAAGAAACAGAAATCAGTCATTTTCTCTTCCCGTCATTGCCAAGAGCTTTCCTATAATATTCTCTGCTTACAGCTGTGTGAAGGACAGCTCGGCTGGCTCCCAGAGCAGTGGTGTTGATATGGTCCGTTAGGTCCTGGAACTGTACGTCTTGTCTATTGAAATCAGTTCTGTTGACAGTTTTAGCTTTGCAGATGGGTGGTTTCAATGAATGGTACAGGTAACTCTTTGGAGGGAAGTGTTCCCACTGTAGGCACTAGGAAGAACCAAGGCAAAGAGGGGCCCAGTGTCTCAGCGTCTCATCTGACCCAACTGATAGTTCTCTCTGGGCTGGCGTTGGTTGCGCTGCTGCTGGGGCTGCTGGCCATTCGATTGCTGCTGTCTCCTCCTCTTCAACGTGCCTGCATGGGAGACACGAACACACTGCTCTCAACATCATAACACTCACACACATACCTGTTTGCATAAAATGAACTAGAGTTACACTTCTTCCATACACTATGATTATTTTGTCAGTCTAGCTGGGGGATAAGGTTCCCCCCCAGTGTTGAGGCGTAACGTACCTGGCAGTGGCTTGGGTGGGGGCAGTTTGGGGTTGCTGCTGGGTGTGTGAACACTGCAAATCTTGATGAAACCAGCCATCAGCATGATGAGAGCAATGCCCATCAGCAACACTGCCCACCAGTGAGCCTGGAACACAGATTATGCCAAGTCATATTTTCTCAGTGTCTGACAACTTTCATATTGAAACTGGTAAGAACATTTTATAAATTGAGATGTATTTAGGCCTTGAAATTGTTTTTATGCCAACGGGAGTGACAGTTTCAGCAGTAGGGTGAACTAATATTCTGAACAACACAGGTAACTACAGTAGAACTAGGACATTGGCTGGGCCTGGGACACTAACCACTATCCACTCCGCAATGTTCTCGTAGAGCTCTGCGTTGAAGATGGCTTTCTTTAGCCTGGCCAGGGGGCCATCTGCGTCCACCAGCCGGCACCTCATGAACACGTCGCAGTAACCCTTGAAGTCATTGCAGGGGGAGCCTGGCTGCAGCGTGGTGATCTTCTTGCTGAAGAAGCGGGCCCACTTCTCAGAGCCTGTGCTGCTGCAGGTGTCGGGTTTCACTGCAGGGTGGGGGAGGAGACGGGGCAACCACTGTGAGGTCACTGCTAACAGGACAGTCCCAGTCTTTGCAGGGTCTTGGTGGTTTAAGATGCATGTCATATTGGGACGGATGGCCAATAATGAGCCGGCCATAGTGGTAACAGGTAAATAACAGACACTTACTTCTCTCCTGACAGCAGACGTGGCACAGCTCAGTCTCGTCTGTTCCCTCAATACTGGCACAGGTACACACCTCCAGATCATACTTTTCACAGATGGAGCCAGAGCAGCCCTGGTCGACAGAGACGTGGAGAGGGAAAGGGAAAAACAGGGTGAGGGTCAGCTATGCTCCATTGTCATGATTTAAAGCACTTCAACACACATTTGGTCAGAGAGCTAGACCATACCCCGTTGAGGCAGACTTGTGTCTCTCCATGGCAGACGGTGAAGTTGGCTTTGGGTTCAGAGGTGGGGCACTGGGCAGTGCCTCCGTTACACATGCCCTGTTCAGCACATTCTGACTCCTCCCTACACGTATCATTGGAGCCCTTGAAGTTGCACGTCCGTGTACAGCACGGACCCTGGCTGGGACTGACAACACAGAACACACACACCAAGTCATCTTCAACTTCCTTTTTACTAAGGCAGAAACAAGTTGAATACTATATTCAATAAATACTACAACAGTACTAACCATAAAATCAACAACATTTTGTCGTACATTATTGGCCACCTACCTGCAGATTTTGCCGGGCTTAAGTTTGCACTTGTTGCCGTCGGCCTCGTTGGCGTTGTAGCAGCACTCGTCTTTACACTGGTCACTGTAACCACAATCACACTGCTCCCCTGCCTCCACCAGACCATTACCACAGATGGGCTGGCCAGACTCTGTACAAAAACAGGAGTGATGAGATGCAAGAGGACACATAACCTTGGATGTCCATTCCAATGACAAGCGCACCCACACTTCCTATGCACATGCAAAGATGGACGCCCGCAAGTGCATGTGCGGACACACACACAACCTCAGAAAGACGGCACTTACCCACAAAGCAGTTGCCCCTCTTCTTCTCCAGGACCTGACTGATGTTCCTCACGCTGCAGATGGAGAACTTGTTGTTGTTGAGCTTGTCCCCTGACGTGGCCCGGGCGTACATTATGTAGTTCCCCTGCTCCTTCTTCTCCTGTGCCTTGGACTCTCCTGGGGTGCACTCTGTCCCAGAGTCATGCTGTTAAACCACAAGGAAGAGGTTCATAGGGAGCCAATGAGCATCCCTCTCCTCCTTCAGGAGGGCATTAACATAGACTCCTCCACTACTGGGACTTTAAACCAAGACAGATCCTATGGTGAGTATCTCAACAAAGTGGTACTCAAGCATATACAGTGGGGCAAAAAAGTATTTAGTCAGCCACCAATTGTGCAAGTTCTCCTTCTTAAAAAGATGAGAGAGGCCTGTAATTTTCATCATAGGTACACTTCAACTATGACAGACAAAATGAGAAAGAAAATCCAGAAAATCTCATTGTAGGATTTTTAATGAATTTATTTGCAAATGATGGTGGAAAATAAGTATTTGGTCAATAACAAACAAGCAAGATTTCTGGCTCTCACAGACCTGTAACTTCTTTGAGAGGCTCCTCTGTCCTCCACTCGTTACCTATATTAATGGCACCTGTTTGAACTTGTTATCAGTATAAAAGACACCTGTCCACAACCTCAAACAGTCACACTCCAAACTCCACTATGGCCAAGACCAAAGAGCTGTCAAAGGACACCAGAAACAAAATTGTAGACCTGCACCAGGCTGGGAAGACTGAATCTGCAATAGGTAAGCAGCTTGGTTTGAAGAAATCAACTGTGAGAGCAATTATTAGGAAATGGAAGACATACAAGACCACTGATAATCTCCCTTGATCTGGGGCTCCACGCAAGATCTCACCCAGTGGGGTCAAAATGATCACAAGAACCGTGAGCAAAAATCCCAGAACCACACGGGGGGACCTAGTGAATGACCTGCAGAGAGCTGGGACCAAAGTAACAAAGCCTACCATCAGTAACACACTACGCCGCCAGGGACTCAAATCCTGCAGTGCCAGACGTGTCCCCCTGCTTAAGCCAGTACATGTCCAGGCCCGTCTGAAGTTTGCTAGAGAGCATTTGGATGATCCAGAAGAAGATTGGGAGAATGTCATATGGTCAGATGAAACCAAAATAGAACTTTTTGGTAAAAACTCAACTCGTCGTGTTTGGAGGACAAAGAATGCTGAGTTGCATCCAAAGAACACCATACCTACTGTGAAGCATGGGGGTGGAAACATCATGCTTTGGGGCTGTTTTTCTGCAAAGGGACCAGGACGACTGATCCATGTAAAGGAATGAATGAATGGGGCCATGTATCGTGAGATTTTGAGTGAAAACCTCCTTCCATCAGCAAGGACATTGAAGATGAAACGTGGCTGGGTCTTTCAGCATGACAATGATCCCAAACACACCGCCCGGGCAACAAAGGAGTGGCTTGGTAAGAAGCATTTCAAGGTCCTGGAGTGGCCTAGCCAGTCTCCAGATCTCAACCCCATAGAAAATCTTTGGAGGGAGTTGAAAGTCCGTATTGCCCAGCAACAGCCCCAAAACATCACTGCTCTAGAGGAGATCTGCATGGAGGAATGGGCCAAAATACCAGCAACAGTGTGTGAAAACCTTGTGAAGACTTACAGAAAACGTTTGACCTCTGTCATTGCCAACAAAGGGTACATAACAAAGTATTGAGAAACTTTTGTTATTGACCAAATACTTATTTTCTACCATAATTTGCAAATAAATTCATTAGAAATCCTACAATGTGATTTTCTGGATTTTTTTTCTCATTTTGTCTGTCATAGTTGAAGTGTACCTATGATGAAAATTACAGGCCTCTCTCATCTTTTTAAGTGGGAGAACTTGCACAATTGGTGGCTGACTAAATACTTTTTTGCCCCACTATACAACTGATTAGCATGTGCAGATAAAAGACCAGACTAGAACCAGACAAGGCCCAGGACAGAATGCTCACCGGAGAGCCAAAGTTGTGTCCAACCTCGTGTGCGAAGGTGATGTGGGAGACCTTGGGGGGGACATGGGAGGCGTAGTTCTGCACCGTGATGATGCCGGTGTTCAGAGACTTCTTCTTCCCATCAGAGTACAACTTACTCTTCTCACAGATACCTCCGGAGCTCCCTAAGAACACAGTAAAACCACTCAAGATTATACTGTACACACCATGGAGGAGGAGGATTCTCTTTCATACTGTATCCCACCCAACAAACTAACAGGACTATAGGAAGATTTCCATGGCACTGATGATGTACTGTTTCCAACTCTGACACAAGTGACAGTGAAATGAAGTGACACTCTTATTGGAGTAAATTAAACCTGATACTCTGCCTGGAGTGAATAAGCAGAAGTCTTTGCTACTGTAGGGGAGCAGAGGGTATTTTGGGCCCAGCGTCCACCCTTGTAGGTGATACAAGACAGCAGCAGGAAGATGAGAGCAGAGCATCCAGGTGGTGCTGAATATGCCCGCAGGGGGAGAGTGGCAGCTCCCTGCTGTGCCCGAGCTGAAGGGCGCTGCTCCACAGCCGCTGAGAATGCCAATTTAAACTCGCTCACTTACCCATTTTCAAAGAGAGAAACGCACTGTCTGGAACACACACATTGACAGACATGGCCAGTCAGCTGTATAGTGCGAGTGTGGAGCATATTCACACACTTAGATTTTTAGCAATCAATTTGGGAAACCTGGTTTGGATTGAATAGGGCCCCCGTTTCATATTGTGTTTAAAAGGAGTGTTTAAAGTCAGCTCAGATAGTGGGAGTGAGCAGTGGCAGACAGAGCTGAGTCAGAACAGATTCTCTGTCCCACCCTACAGTACTATCAGATTCAGCTGGCACATTGCCGGTCTGCCTCTAGGCTCCCCCTGCACTACACACTCAACACTGCCCTATCTTATATCCCAGTTTGTGTGTGTTGGGGAGGGGGGGGAAGGTCCAATCTCGCCTACGACTGTGGACCATGGAGGATTTCTATTTTCTAACCAGTCAGGCTAGGAAGACTGGGGCTCTGCTGGAATGCCAGGCAGTGGCGACATCTTTATCTGAGAATAGCCTGTGTGCTTAGTCATAAGGAGGCCACACCTTTGACTACAACAGCTTTTAGACACACAGAAACGTGAAACCTAAGCACTTTACAACATAGGCACATATTTGTGTGTGTGTGTAGTGTGGTACGTGGTATGTGTGTGGAAAATGGTGTGTGGTAAGAGTAGGAGGAATGCCTCCATTGAAGTCACTTATGAGTGTGGTAATGGTTCAAATCCATTAAAAAGCCCATTACCCAGGCCTGACTGGTGTCTCTAGTAGCCGTCTGTTCTCAGTCCACTCCACTGGAGCGTTCAAGGCAGATCTCTTCTCTACAAGCCCACAGCCTCCCTCTACAGCTCTACAGACCCAGATCGATTCAGCCTGCTTAGAACATTGCTTATTTGCCTGTATTGATTCCTAGTGTTTGTTGTTGTTTTTCATCTTGGGTTCTGTGAGTCAGAAGTTAATCAAGATATGTTGACGATACCTGGACCAACTGACACCGACCCTTCATTTAAACCTCATGAAGGAAAACAAAGCCTGAACTCTGACCTCTGGGGCTGCTGCGCATTGAAATAAACTTATAGCAGTAACATGCGAATGTGGGGTTCAACTACAGTACTGTCCACTCTCTCTACCTCTTGATTATTACTGTGAGGATATCCTGAACCAGGCACAGCCTGCATCTGTATGGACTCCTGTTCTATCTGATTATGACCCGTCAGCCAGCACAGGAGGGCTCTGGGCCACCCCTGTCGCTGGAGGGCTCTGGGCCACCCCTGTCGCTGGAGGGCTCTGGGCCACCCCTGTCGCTGGAGGGCTCTGGGCCACCCCTGTCGCTGGAGGGCTCTGGGCCACCCCTGTCGCTGGAGGGCTCTGGGCCACCCCTGTCGCTGGAGGGCTCTGGGCCACCCCTGTCGCTGGAGGGCTCTGGGCCACCCCTGTCGCTGGAGGGCTCTGGGCCACCCCTGTCGCTGGAGGGCTCTGGGCCAGTCACACTCAACAACTTCATATTATTCTAGTGTGAATCATTCATTCAGAGATGTTGAGCCCGTACTTGTTTAGCCTACTTGTATGTGTGTGTGTGACAGGGCCATTTCTGTCTGTGTGCTGTGGCTGTCTCATTGATTTCTCCCTTCTCACAGTCCACACTACTGACTGACTGCCTGTCACCACTATGGGGTTGGTGGAGACCAGAGGGAGACCCAGATGCAGGCTATAGAAAGGGGTGTGCGATCGTCTCCATGGACTGTTTCACATTCTACAAACATCTAAGAACTTCCTTCAGGAGAAGGACTCTGAATGTAACTCCTTTGTCCTTGAGTGAACCTTGTTTGGAGAGCGCTGCAGTTTTGACAAACATACAGGGAGGGAGAAAGTGGAACACACAAATATACTGAGTAGGCAAAAATTAAACAACTTAAAAATGCATTTCAAGTGGAAACAGCGTGGAGACGATGCCTTAGCAAATCCAGTCCTCCTCGGCCTTGAAAATTAATTTAGACATGCTAGTGGAACGAGAGGGTGGAGGGGGGGGTTAATGGAGGATCATTGAGTGTTCTGATAGAGTGCAGGACTCAGAGGGCAGAGCAGGAAACCTGCAGCACAGCTTTAGCTTCTTCTCCTCTTTAGAATGGAGTGATCCCATTAGAGATACTGGAGCCAGGGAGTCTCTCACAGACCACTGGTCACTTGGGTGACTTCATGGATGCTATACCTTCCTACTCTTTAAGTAGGCATAAATGTCCACTATTCTCAGTTTTCTGTTTTAATTCTCCACTAAATTCCTACCCTGAGAGCCATTATGCAAATGAGTACAGTACAAAAGTTCAATTGGTGTGTGTGTACCTGCAGGAGCTCCGACCCAGGCCAGGCCCAGCACCCCGTCGTCAAAGTCCCTGTCGCTGAAGACGTAGGCCAGGCAATAGTCATCATGGTTCTGCTCTGAGTTGAGCTCCAGGAACTTCTCCACCCCGATGTTAGCGAAGCGGAACGGATTGGTGATGTCCCGCTCATCACTGGTCGTGTTTATCTGAAGAGATTGAAAGGAATGGGCTCGTTGAATAGGTAATGAGTAGGTATTGGAGAAGAGACTTCACACAAAGGCCACTGTGTCTTCATCACAATCATCATTGCTAAAGGTAACTATTCTAATGTGTGTTTGAAGAGAGAGTCAGAGAGAAATTATTCTACTTAAAGTTGCCAGCTCCTTGGCCCCAGAGAAACCTTTTGTGAGAGTTGTTTTGAATGTTGGAATGCAGCCCTGAGCTCCCTACTTTAAATGGCAACTGGTGTTCACCTGAGGATTTTAAGGATTTATTAGGTCTTGGAGTGTGGTGGAATACTGATGAGTGAGGCAAATGGTGGTGCTCACCCCCCCCAACCCTGAACACAAACTCACCCTGATCCTTTTGACCATGAAGCTGATGTTACGGATGCCCAGGAAGTCAGTACCCTGGTAGATGGAGTCAATGGCCTTTACATGGCTGGAGATCTAGAGAATAAAACAGTCACCATTATATTATGAGAAGTCTGGAACAACTGCACTGCAGAGAGAACATCAGATAAATCATAGCATGGCATTAAAGACATGACATGTCTGTTAGCCCACCAATGAACACATGAATAATATCTCTAACTACAGAATCACTGTGTTCAGCCAATTGGAATCAATCTGTTGATGACTTGCTCCACACTGTCCATCCCATCCTATAAACAAGCCTCTAGTCTCAGAGCTAAACCACAATCCTAACAAACACATTTACTTCATCACAATTAACCTCTTTTCTTTATCTCACCTATGGAGAGAGTGAGTGTCCACAGAAATGACATTTTAATCAGCTAGTCTCTCCTTTAACTGGACCCCCAACTGTGAAAGGCAGCATTTCCTCTGCATCTCATTTGTTAGGCTATAGAACTCAGTCAGGAGGAACAAGTCTGCGATGCTGGGCAGGCTGGCTGAAGGAAGCCAGCCAACAACAACTGATCAGACCCACAGACAAACACTATTCTGTTTGTAATCCATTTCTCCTGGCAGAATTAAAGGGCAGGCCCTGGTTTCCCCCTGCCGAATGATTCAGAGTGTGTGTGTGTGTATTAGGGTTGACCTTATTTAGTCGATTGTTTGGTAGATATGCTGTTGGTCAAGATTTCATTAGTCGAGCAGTTGCAAATTGATACAAATAATTCATGGCGTATAACACACCTGTCTGATTCGTGCTCGTCTCAGTGGACTAATCCATTGGAGGCCACTGTGATGGCACAGTACATCCCTCTAAGATGTGCTACTGAAATTGTAAAAATAATATATTACATAAGAATAATTGTGCAACACTGATAAACTAAATAATATTATATAACAAAAGTGCTTTCTCCCGCGATGGATAACGGGCGCTGTCCACGGTTCTGAAACGTAATCTTCAGTGCGCCGTTGAATTGGTGCCTTTCCCTATATGTTGCTATGTGCATAATAATGGTGTTGAGAACAATGCGACAGAGGCAGTAGCGGAGTGAGTAAACCAACTTAATTAGGTCTATAACCAAACTGTTAAACATGCCTGGCTGTATAAATCGTCCATATACATCTACAGAAATAAGACAGATCCTACTTCTATTGACAGTTTGAGTGTTTGTTTAATAGCCTACTGATTCCGTGAGCACCAATCCTCATGCAAAATGTTGTATAAAGCAATTTCACAAATCCGTCTGTTTATAAATCTTTGCTATGTTTTAAAGGCTTTTGCAAATGTTTTTCATTATAAGTAATACCAGAGTCTGTTCTATTTTATATAGTGTTGTTTACACTTCCAAACGGGCAGAAAAAAGTATAATATTGTAATCTAACAGCAACTGTTTGCTACACAATACTCATTCAGAGCTTGCTCCTTTCTCCTCCTTTCTCTTCAATAGTTTCCACAACTAAGTCAAATGTCTTACACACATCTAACTTCCCCTTTCCCTCCTGCGCAAGCAGTAAACATTCCCCCATTTCGAGTTTATTTTCCGCGTCCTCCTCATCCATTTTGCTGTCACGTGTTACAGTGTTCAGAGTTTGCTACAACCATTTTATTGATGTGATTATGATAGGTTATAGGTCAGACCCTATTGGTCAGGTGCATGCACTGCATACATGTTTTACGTAAAGAGAGCAAATGTTCTAGGGAATAGGTTTTTCCTAAACAAATGAGGTATTTCGGTAAGAACGTTTCAGTCAGAAACAAAATGGCTGTAATTATGTTGCAGCTTCAGCACAGACAGCGGCAATAAACACTTGCTGTGGTGCCTGTTCGCTGCAGCAGGGAGGAGAGAGAGACAACGTGCACCAGTCACACAGGCTCTCACTGTCATTAAATTTTAACAGTGTGGCCATCGGGCTCCCTTCTTGAATCATTTGTGTCTTATTTAATCAATCAGTGAGCTTAAAGCATCAGACAAGCTCAGTGCATATTGTTGATTTTATTCAAACTTCAGGTGTTTCTATATATGGAAAAATACACTTAAAATGTAGACCAATAGAATAGTTGAAAGAACAGATGACTCTCGGTCAACCAATATTTTTTTTTAGTCTGGGACAGCCCTAGTGTGTGTACAGCCTCAGTACCTGTGCGATGACAGCCTCTCTGGTGCCGTAGTACTTGAAGAAGAGGTGGTCAGTCTGGATGAAGAGCTGGCAGGTGTTCTTCTCTATCTGAGCTGCTCTCTTCTTCCTCAGGATCACCGGACCATGTCCATGGGACCTCTCTGCTTCCTCCACCACACTGCTGGGCTCCTGCAGAGACAACCAGAGGAAAGACTACCATTAGTCAACTAGGAGGGAGAGATGGATGTGAGGGAGAGTGAGGTGGAACGAGGGGAGCTGGAAGAGGGGAGATAGAGTGAGAGAGGGGAGGTAGAAAAAAAGATCCCAAGACTAAGAAATGACATGACAAGGTGACCAACAGGAATGTGTAAGGATTTTAGCCATTTTGGTCAGGAAAAATCCCATGTCTTCAAATGTGGAGAATGAGGGCCCTGGCTTCTGAAGGGAGGAGGGAGAGGTGTTCCAGAACATGGGGAAACATTCCCTGACACACCCCTGGTCTGTTCTGACTCATCCCTGGGGAGAGAGAACACTAACTCCTCACCCTGCCAGATGATCTGTGACATCACTCTACTAAGTCATCCACAGAGCTGAAAGGGATAAGAACTCAGGAACAATAAGAAGAATCTGGCTCTCGTTACAGCTCCAATAACAAGTTTGACTTAATCACTTCCATGTTTCCTTATCATGCTAAGTGTTTTTCTACCATGGAGCAAGAAGATGCGAGGTGATTTGTATGGTCCTCCAGTACTGTGTCCAGAATGTGTACGTGGTTGTACAGTATTGGTGAGTGCTGTATAGATATAGGGTTGGTTTCACAGGGGGGTATTATCAGCTCACCTTGAGAGGCTCCTCCATAGCCGAGGCCTGGTACTTCTTCATCCTTTCAAACACTGAGTGGTCAGCACAGCCCCCCTCTGAGCCATACTTATGAGGGTAATCTGGGAGGAGAAGAGGAAACCATCAATATGAACTCAACCATATTACCAGTAATATTGGTTCTCTCAGCTTCAGACTAAACCGGCTTAGAAGGGGAATGAAAAAGGTTGTACACAATAGTAGCCATAGGCCATAGTGTGGTCTCAACTACTCTATGTAAGGCCCTCTAAAACATACTAGTATAACCTCATCTACTCTATCCAAAGCCCTCTAAAACATACCAGTATAATAGACTTACTATCTCTAGCAGCAACATTCATCTGAGGGTGGAGATATCTGTTCATTAGGACAGAAAGAAGCTGTAGTTAATATCTCTCTCTCTGTGTGTGTGTAACAAGGCCTAACACACAGACCGTCTACGCTAACTGAAAGAATAAGCCTCTGTTCACCGCTGGTGTCTCCTTCTCCAGGCTGGAGAATAACAAAGCAGTCTTCCTCTAAAATTACATGTCACTGACTCACTCACCGCTCGACTTTCCTCTACCTTCCTCTGCCAGAGGCTCTGAAAAACACCAGACTCAATAAGGAGCAACACTACTACATGCAACTACAGTATCCAGAAAAGTCCAGTATTCAGCAATACACCTTCACAATTACTAACACAGATCAATGTCAAAGAACGGTCTGAGATACCACAGAGTCCAGATTTAAACCTACATCTAAGCAGTGACCGTGTCCGTGCCCTCTGCTGACAAATAATGCCATTGCCCAAAACAACATGTGGTGCTGTGTCCCTCTGTGTACTGGCTGGCTGCTGGAGCATTCCCCATAGGACCAAATCAGTAAAAACAGACACAGAGCTGAGTACTTTACAACCCAGCTAAAATGGTGATCATCAAGAACACCATTTTTTCACGGGCATCTGCCTAAAGCAGGTGCACAGATCCAATTTTCTCACAAAACGGAACATCATTTTGATTAACGTATCCAATTCAAATCTATTGACTCTGGTCTGATGTCACCCATTGAAGAGCAGACAGCAATCAAGTTGGAGAGCACCCTCCCTGTCATCACCATCCTGTTCCTAAATGAGCCAATAAACAAGCAGTCTCACCATAGTACAGAGCTCCCCTGTAGAATGAGCTCAGCGATCACTATGCAGAACACAGAAGTGCACAGTGAAACACTAATGAAAACGAGTAAACCATCGTGACACAGAACTCTTAGCAGAGAGCCATAATTGCCTGTGGAAATCTGAAAACTCTTATAATGGGTTTTTGTAATATACACTCTTTACCTTCACAGCAGGCGTGAATGCTAACGAACTCCAATTACGGCTGTGTGTTTAGTCAACAGGATAACACAGGGCTTTCTACTTCTTCTCTAGTTGGCTTTATCTATTCACAGCAAACTACTTCTGCCATCTCGGTCTGATGTCAGTCTCTACAGAACAAAGCCATTTGTTCCAGGACGAAGACGCAGGGTTGGGAACAGGTATGGAGGACACACTGGGAGGCAGGCAGCTACTTTTGTCCTGGTTAGGCTACATGACCATGGAAAACTTCTGACCCTTATTATGCGGGAGACGGAGGTAGGCAGTTACTCTGTCCTGGTTAGGTTACGTGACCATGGAAAACTTCTGACCCTTATTATGCGGGAGACGGAGGTAGGCAGTTACTCTGTCCTGGTTAGGTTACGTGACCATGGAAAACTTCTGACCCTTATTATGCGGGAGACGGAGGTAGGCAGAGTAACATATGGATATGCTGTTTTGGGTTTGGGCAGAGCGAGGTGAACTCAGCGGCCTCAGCCGGGGCTCTCTGGGACTGGGGAATGGTGCAGTGTCAACCAGGCCTGACAGCTCTGTTTCTGTCTAAGCGGGCTGCATAACAGAGCAAGCAGGGTGAGGAGGAAGAGGCGGTGTGTGTGTGTCACTAATGAGGACTCTGGGATAACAGAGCCATCTCTCCCTCTCCTGGGCAACATGCCCTCCCTACTCTGCTTCAGATACCTGAGACAGGACTTCAAAAAACAGGCCAGCACAATCCCACACTCAGCACTTTGAATGTTTTAACCTATACACCGCAATACAACAACCCTGAATACACAGAATAACTGAATGCATATGCCATCAATCAATCAGGCCGTTACTGTACACTGTGCTGATAATAAAACAAGGTCAGGTCAGACTGCTCTGTGCTCAGTTCCAAGCAGAGAGATTATTCACTCCCCCAGTCATCCCCAGATAGTAACATGCAGTGAAATGGAGTCAATAACGCTGACTGCACGCTTCAATAGAGGTCTCCTCTCTCCACTGCATCTTTTCCCTAATGTACACAACGCACAGTCAATGGCACAGCTCTAGTCAATAGCGAAAGCCCCCCTAATCACAGCAAAAACACACACCAGTAAACAATCAATCCTACAACTAGGATCATGTAATTACAGTACATGCATGCGTCTCATTTAGTCTACAGCAATCAGTACTAATACATCCATCACAACATACTGGCATATAAATGGACTCCAAATGGCCTCCAGAGTGGCGCAGCAGTCCATGGCACTGCATCACAGTGTTGAGGCATCCCTTCAGCCTGGGGTTCGATCTCAGGCTGTGTCACAGCCAGCCGGCCGTGGGCGGCACACAATTGGCCCAGTGTCTTCCAGGTTAGGGGAGGGTTTGGCCGAGGGGCTTTCCTTGGCTCATCACACTCTAGCGACTCTAGCTGACTTCAGTTGAACGTTGTTTCCTGCGACACATTGGTGCGGCTGGCTTCCAGGTTAAGCGAGCGAGTGTTAAGAAGCAGCGCGCCATGGCGGGTCATGTTTCGGAAGACGTATGACTCGACTGTCGCCTCTCCCGAACCCGTTGGGGAGTTGCAGCGATGAGACAAGATCATAACTCCATATTGAATATCACGAAATTGGGGAGAAAAAAATACAAATAATAATATTTTTTAAAAAGCCTCCCAAATGATCTTGTCAGTCACCAGCCTGCATGGCAGGAACAGAAATTCCTCTGCCAGCGACGCCGTCGTCACCTTTTATCGCACACCAGCGCACAGGAACACACGCTCTCTCCCCAAGGAAATTCAAGGAACACACACACTCAGCTCCCAGAAACAAACACAGTCTCCGTAATGAGAACACAGTGCAGACGAATACACCTCAAAACTCGAGGAAAACACACTCAGTCCCAAAGAACACAAACTCAGTCCTGACAAAACCACACTCAGCTCTGCGACCTACAAGTTAACACTACACTCAGCCAGTGTTTCACACTCCCTCAACCTTCCTAACCTCCACTCCTCAGACAAATTTGGCATTTCAATTCACACTCCGATGGCAGAAAAGTGCCAGAGGAATTATTTTGGCACTTATATTTTATTTATAGCCGTTGAAAAAAAATCTAAGTCAGGATAAGTGCTGCAGGGTCAGGATGGTGTTCCTCAAAAGCCTGGCTGTACTTACAGCACTATTGACTGACCGCAGATCATTTGCATTCTGCTCATATGAGTCACCACAAAGCGCCACTCGTGGGCAGTCTGGTCAACGGGTTGGAGAGGGAGAGAGTGGGCTCAGGGTCAACCTGTCCCCCCGTTGTCAGTTGAGGAGAATGGCTCTGTACTGGACCGACTGGATTGACCGAACAACAAAACATTCTGCCCTGACAATGTGTTCTCTTTTTCCAGACAGAAAGCTGTCATTTGTCATTATCCCTGCAGTGAATGACCTCTCATTCAGATGCTAATCAAAAATCCTTTGCGAACGAGAAGCGAAGACAAAGTTGTAAAAGCCGGGGGAACTGGGAGTCCGAGTCATTCACGCCTTTTCATTCTTTATTCCATCCCTCCACCATGTGTCCTTCCTCTCTCTCACTAACACAGACTTCAACAGGAAAGAGAATTCTAAAATTAGGTGCTACAGTTTCTTCAAGGAAAAAAAAAAGCCTCCGCCACAAAATGAACCTGTTTGAAGTGCGTCTTTGATGTCTGAAAACCATTCAAGTGCAGACTGGATATCTGTGAGGGGAGACTCATTAATGGGTTGATAAAGACACATTCCTAGGAACAGCAGTTTGACTAAAACAACTGCTGAAACCTGAATGTTACACTGAACGGAATGCGGCGGCAGGTAGCCTAGCATTTAGAGATTTGGGCCAGTTACCGAAAGGTCGCTGGTTCAAATCCCCGACCTAACAAGGTGAAACATCTGATGACGTGCCCTTGAGCAAGGCACTTAACCCTACTTGCTCCCATAGGTCGCTCTGGATAAGAGCATCTGCTAAATGACAAAAACGTAAATGGAATGAAGATCTCAAACAGGTCTAATGGAAGATTGTCTTTACTCAGTCCCCTTGTATCAATAAGGATTTGATACTTCATTGGGTTATAGGAATATAGCCAAAGTTAAATGAATAAATTACTCAACTACAGTGGGGCAAAAAGTATTTAGTCAGCCACCAATTGTGCAAGTTCTCCCACTTAAAAAGATGAGAGAGGCCTGTAATTTTCATCATAGGTACACTTCAACTATAACAGACAAAATTAGACGAAAAAAATTCCAGATAATCACATTGTAGGATTTTTAATGAATTTATTTGCAAATTATGGTGGAAAATAAGTATTTGGTCAATAACAAAAGTTTCTCAATACTTTGTTATATACCCTTTGTTGGCAATGACAGAGGTCAAATGTTTTCTCTAAGTCTTCACAAGGTTCACACACACTGTTGCTGGTATTTTGGCCCATTCCTGCAGATCTCCTCTAGAGCAGTGATGTTTTGGGGCTGTTGCTGGGCAACACGGACTTTCAACTCCCTCCAAAGATTTTCTATGGGGTTGA